>NC_084734.1:43798306-43890806 GCF_033978785.1 Entelurus aequoreus | reverse complement strand
GCAAGACAATAACTAAAACACCACACACAGGAAAACACAAAAAAAATCTAAATAAGTTATGGCGTGATGTGTCAGGTTGTGACAGTAGACCTTTCTTTGAGACAAGAACTATAGTGACGCATAGTTGGTTATGGTTTAAAGTCATGTATACATCCATGTAAAAATGCCACAGTATGTAAAATGAAGTGGAAGGATAAACACACTTACTGTAATTGAACACAAACATAATGCGAAAATGTTCTAATCCTTTTTTTTTTTCCACTATAAACAATTTTAAGTGCAAATAATTGTGCAGGAACATTTACTGTTTCAAGCAAATATGTAAAAGAATAATTACAGTTGATGTTTTTAAAGTAACAATGTAAACATCCAGTGTAACAATAATATAGTGTCTTTCTACTCTTACTATCTGACAAGCAGTATCCTCTACATGCTGGCCTCTCATTTTTTATATCAGTCTGAAAAATGTTTCTCAGAAAAGTAAACTAACAATTGAACTTTTAATATTGTAAATACCTCACAAACTGATGTTTGGCTTCGCTGGCTTCAAATATCTTTTCAGTGTGATGGTTTAGGAGGTGGCAACTTGTCTAGCCCTGCTTTCCGCCCGAATGCAGCTGGAATTGGCTCTACTCAGTGAAGCATGTTTAAAATAAACAGTGGCATTTCTAACTTACATACATTTTTGAAAAAGCTCCAAGGAGCCACTAGGGTGGCACTAAAGAGCAGGTTCAAAATATATATATTTTTTTTACATGGGGTTGATTTAAGTATTTTTTAGAGATGAGTTGTAGATAGTAGTTTTTACTTTTGTTTATTGTGTACTATTTTTACTTTTTGATCAAACAATAGCTCTTTTAAAGTTAACGTTAAAGTACCAATGATTGTCACACACACACTAGGTGTGGCGAAATTATTCTCTGCATTTGACCCATCACCCTTGATCACCCCCTGGGAGGTGAGGGGAGCAGTGAGCAGCAGCGGTGGCCGTGCCCGGGAATCATTTTTGGTGATTTAACCCCCAATTCCAACCCTTGATGCTGAGTGCCAAGCAGGCAGGTAATGGGTCCTATTTTTTTATAGTCTTTGGTATGACTCGGCCAGGGTTTGAACTCACAACCTACCGATCTCAGGGCGGACACTCTAACCACTAGGCCACATAACAGTTGTTGTTTTTCCACTACAGTAGAGCGGAACCATCCTTGACTGGGCACGCCCTCCTTTTGTTGGAGGATACATAGTTTGAGTTTTGGCACCAGCATCTAGACTACATCTGACCAATCTCAGTCTATGAGCATGTACTGATGAAGCCTTCTTCTAAGACAAGACAAAGTGAACAGTTGCGATCAATTTAATGCCCTGAGACTACAATGACCTGGATGAATGAGGACATCCATTGACATGTTTCTAAACATTTTGAGTAAGATACCTTAAAAATGGTGCGGGAATATGAAAGATTGGCTCGGAAAGTTGTGGACCACTGTAACCACCTTACAGTATGAAAACTTTTGCATTACTGTGGTGTCTCACAGGGTTCAGTATTGCCCCCTACTATTGATTCTGTACATCAATGACATTTGTAAAGTACCAGATACATTGAAGTTTGTGGTTTTTACTGATGACACAAATATTTTTGCTCTGGGGAGAACATGCAGCAGCTCTTGGATTTCAAGCTCTGGCTTCTCCTTGGCACTATTGCTAGCCAAAGTCTGCGCTGTATTTTTTTTTAAAGAGTAGAAGTGTTGCTATATTGCTATTCCCACGCTATACACTTAATGATACTCCTTTGTACCGCACAGAAAACCAGAATGAACATATAATTAGGCCTTTTGTGTGCACTAAATAACAAAACAGCTTGCTGTCACGCTAAGTTAAGTAAACAAAAGTAATTGTGTCAATCAAAAGTCATAATTGTTTGTAAAATCAGAATTGACGGAAGAAACCGCTCCTTAGATGGTGCAGGTGTACTTTCCCCATTAGTGCTGTTCTCCAGTCATGCAAGACTTTTACAACTCCAAATCTGATTTCTATTGGCACAGTGCTTGTATAATCCTGACCTCTTTTCTTTAGTGTTGAGAGCGACGGTCCAGATGTGTGACTGTGTTTGCTTTGGGAGCGCAATCAGAACCCTATACGATTTATTTTGGACGGCGGCTGCTGTTGCTGGTAATGACTTTTTGCTTTCATAAAGTCTCATTTCTCAAATGGTCGTATTGTGCCTCCACTTGGTGGACTGTGTCGGGTGTTCCGTCCAAGTATTTTGCGGTCGCCGCTGAAATCGAAACATCCACTTTGATGAATCTGTACCAAACTTGATATTCAGGGCTATCGGGTGGGATAAAAACAGAAAAAAAACTGCTGGCTTCGTGTGGCAGAAGTATGATTGATTGCCTGGAAATTTGGCCCAAATAATGTGGCTTACAATGTAAACGGAATCGACCTTTACTTCAATTACTGTTGCAAAACAAGCTGATCATAGCTGTACGTCATTTATAATATAGAATAATAGACTAGATGCGTTAATTTAAATACCACATTTGAAATTAAATTAGTCACAGTTACATTCAATTAAAGGGGTCCTATTGCGCAAAACAACCTTTCTTGCATGTCGGTACCTGTTTTTGTGTATAGTAATCCCCATTAGTCTCCAAAAGTAGAAATCAAACCACAGAGGCTTAGCAGGGATATTTATTCAACAATCTTTTTTTCTTTCATATTTGCTCTTGTCGAGCCGTTTGGAATGTGAGACTTTAGTGACGTGTTTTGGCTTAGTTATGTCAGTGGATATCTCTATATACTGAGTGAAGTTTTACCCAAAGAGTTTCCATTTTAGCACATAGTTGTAGTCACTAAGTTACTTATTTTCTCTATTCTTTGTTGTTGGGCAGACTGGCTCGTACATGTATATGTATCCTTGCCATTTCTAATACCAAGCAGTGTATAGTTCTAACTTATTTCTGTCAGTAGACTCCATATGGAAGCGCTAAAACCTACAACATGGCTGGCAGGGAGACGACATAGTCTAAGAGGAGGCACGTAAATAGGACCGCCCGCAAAATGGCGCATCCTGAAAAGACAGTCAGAAAGCGGCCTGGGGATGGTCTGTGAAACATAATCTTTGCAAAATTTTGACAAAACCCCCACCATTACATGTTATGTAGACCACCACAAGGAAGTGTTTAAATTTAGAAATCTAAATCATAATACCACCCTTTTAAATACAAAATGCAGTTAAACAACTTGATAATACACATGAAATAAAAAGCAATTAATTGGATTAGTTGAATTAATTGAATTAATTAGATATTAAGGAAGCCTGTCCTTTTATTTGCTAGGACAAACATCATTGTCCATGATCCAGGATGTTGTCAACTCAAACTTGCCAACCCTCCCGAATTTTCCGGGAGACTCCCGATTTTCAGTGCCTCTCCCGAAAATTTCCCGGGACAACCATTCTCCCGAAAATCTACCGATTTCCAGCCGGACAACTATATTGGGGGCGTGCATTAAAGGCACTGCCTTTAACGTCGTCTCTCACCTGAAAAGGAGACTATTATATATGTCTCCGTTATCCATAGGTTTATCTATAACCCATAAAGTAGGCAGGCACGGAACTATTTCTCAGCGTGTGTTTATTCCAGCCGGCTCGTTCATACACTGACACACAACATCCGGATTCCCATCATGCATTGCTTCAAAACTACGGCAAGTTGTCCTATCCAAAATTTCCAGCCGGACAAACAATATTGGGGGCGTGCCTTAAAGGCACTGCCTTTAGTGTCCTCTCACCTGAAAAGGAGACAATTATATATGTCTCCGTTATCCATAGGTTTATCTATAACCCATAACACGGTGGCCGAATGGATATAGTCACTCATGAACGTTCAGAAAAGCACACGGCTGGTCACAGCCCAGTATTATGGGCCACCTTGCAAGCAACATTCCGTTCTCATTTGCGGATGTTTTCAAAAAATCTGTGAAGGATATGTTCCCGGATTCAGAGATCGCTCGCCAGTACTCAAATGGCAGAACAAAAGCTACTCAAATAGTGAAAGGTAAGTGTTATTTTTTTTTAAAGTAAGCAGCAAGTACAGTACAGTTAGAAGAACAACTTGGTTTTCATTACGGTTTACTGTACTATATATATATATATATATATATATATATATATATATATATATATATATATATATATATATATATATATATATATATATATATATATATATATATATATACATATATATACTGTATATATATATATATATATATATATATACTGTATATATATATATATATATATATATATATATATATACATATATATATATATATATATATATACTGTATATATATATATACTGTATATATATATATATATATATATATATATATATATATATATATAAGAAATGCTTTAATTTCAGTGAATTCTAGCTATAAATATACTCCTCCCCCTTAGCCCCGGCCCCGCCCACCCCCATACCCCCAATCTCCCGAATTCGGAGGTCTCAAGGTTGGCAAGTATGCGCCAACTAGATGACAATTAAAAACACATTTTCCTGTGAAGTTTTAGGTTAGGGGCCACATAGAAGAACTGGAGATGCAGAATACATTTTGGGTTGATATGATGAATTGTAACATTATACCGATAAACCCAATAAAGATAGCTCCGATAAAAAAACAAAACAAAAATGCTCCAATGGTGTGAGATTACCCGTACTGTGCTGAAGGAGGGCTGGGGTGAATAAATCAAGTGCTCCTTTCGCCTAAATGCCTGTTGTAATCTATCCCTGAGTTTACTGTAAACAAACATGGTGTCAATTGTGTGGCACTTCTTCACTGTTTCACATGAATACATTTTGGACCAAATGTTCTGCAAACATTCTGCGAGGAGGGAATAAAAAACATCACACGTCAACACATCGAACCACCTAGGGATAGATACCAAATTCGTTACTTTATTAGCTACTGACCAAAGTCTGTCGATCCTACCAGATACTGATTCGCATAAAATCAAACAGTACCATCATTTGAAAAATCTGTTGCACGTGGTGTCAAAGTCAACATTTTCTGAACCAAATTATTGCGCGTAGTCGACTAAGAAGGAAGATGTCAAGCATTTTGGCTCTAGCAGTTTGCTTGGATGTCTGGTCAGAAGAGCGTGAGGGCAAGCAGTCGGAAACAGGAGTGGTGGAACTTTGACAGGAATTCTAAAACCATCTTATATTTGCCTGTATCTGCTCATTTGTCAACTATTTATTTTGCAACCATCTATTTTAGGGAAGAATTATGACATGTATCACTATTAGGCGACCGGAGCATTCAGACTGCAGTCACATTCGATACATATCCGATTTATATCTACACACTGGGTCGGTTTTGAAAAATCTGTAATTACACTGTTCACAATACCATGAAAAATCCAATACAGGTCACATATGGGCAGAGGTGGGTAGAGTAGCCAAAAATTGTACTCAAGTAAAAGTACTGTTACTTTAGGGTTTTATTACTCAAGTAAAAGTAAGGAGTAGTCACCCAAATATTTACTTGAGTAGAAGTAAAAAGCGTGTTGTGAAAAAACTACTCAAGTACTGAGTAACTGATGTAACCTGTTAGTTTAATGATGACGGCAACAAATAATGCACAAAAACATAAAAATAGCAAAGAACGAATTCAGAGCCAGGAATATCTCTTAAGCAACTAAAACAATAATATATTATATAATAATACATAAAAATAAAAATAAATTAAGGCAAATTGAGCCACAATAACTTAACAGCACCATAGGCTCAGTAGGCAGAGGAAAAAAACAAGTTCGCCGTTACGCAAACCATAAACTCTGATAGGTGTGGGCTGCACCTGAGAACACACTGTGCACTTCTGATTGGTGTTTGTATGCATGTGTGAATGTGTGTGTGTGCGTTTGTGTGTGTCTCTGTCTGTCTGTCCATGAGGCTGCAGTGCGTTAATAAATGTCCCCACACGATGTACATTTGACAGTGATTCATAGCAGGGAAGCTAACATCAGCCTACGGTGACAGCCAAAATATCTACTAACGTTACTTACCGCGATGTGCTTCCTCAAATTTGAGGTTGAGTTCATGTAAGCTGAAATGTCCACTTGTTTGGGGAGACACATATGACAATGCATTACATAACTGTTTTTTTGGTTGTCTTAAGCGTGAACATCGATTTTATGTGAGGCCAGGGGTGTTTGCGTTCGTTGTTGTCTCTGCCATTGTTGTTGTTTGCCGCTGAAACTTTATGTGCAGTTAGTCATGTGTTATGAGAGTAGCGTATGTGTGTGTGTGGCCCTTTAATTTTTTTTTTTTTTTTTTTTTATAAACCTTTATTTATAAATTTCAACATTTTCAAACAGTTGAAAATAATAATTGAAGTAACCCATTTTAATAGCTACGGCAGTAGCATATAGCATATAGCAGTTAGCATCCCAGGACCCACAATGCACTTCTGCCATGACCCTTCCCCGCCGAATTCTTATTGGTTGACGTGTGAGTGACGATTGCTGCCATTTGCTTCGTCTCTTACGCGAATGAGATAAATAATATTATTTGATATTTTACGGTAATGTGTTAATAATTTCACACACAAGTCTCTCCGGAGTATATGTCGCACCCACGACCAAACTATGATAAAAAACTGCGACTTATAATCCGAAAAATACGGTAGATATAAACATGTTATATGTTATTGGTATCGGTCTGGAGTAGCAGGAATTTATCTATATCGGTATTGGGTTGAAAACATTTTTTTGCTCCCCTAAAAAATGTAAATGTTTACCAGAATAAGTGCTCCTGCAATATTTGGTGCATTTCAGTGGATGTTGAAGCCCTCCAAAAGTTACTGGTAATTTATTTGCATAATGATAATATTAAAAATCTAAATATTCACAAGTACTACGGTAAAAATAAATCTTAACAAATACAGAAATGCAGCACACTTGTTGTAATGTCTGAACGTTCTTATACATACCGTAATTTCCGGACTATAAGCCGCACCTGACTATAAGCCGCACCAGCTAAATTTAGGGGAAAATACAGATTGCTCCATATATAAGCCGCACCCTTGTATAAGCCGCAGGGTTTTGATGTGTAATTAGCGTAGTATATAGGGGTTCCTGCTACCACGGAGGGGATTGTCGGGACAGAGATGACTGTTTGGGAACGCAAAGCGTCCCATTTATTAACAATAAATCTTTCAATCATTCAATCAAAACTTTCACATCTTTGACATGGCGAACAGCATTCGTGCAGAGTACAAATAATACAACGCTGCAAAGTAATACAAAGTGCTCGCCTGTACGTTATCAAAATAACCAGCCTACCGGTATATGAAAAGTCAGTCTTTAATCATTGTGTCATCGTCTTCCTCCTGCGTACTAAAACCACCCAAATCCTCTTCATCGGTGTCGGAGAAGAACAGGCCGTATATAAGCCGCACCCTTGTATAAGCCGCAGGGACCAGAACGAGGGGAAAAAGTAGCGGCTTATAGTCCGGAAATTACGGTAGTTATATTTGTTGTTGCATCGGTAGACCTGGGGGGGGTGTACCTTATCAAGGGTCTTGTGAGTCCAGTTGAATGTTTGTGTCGCCAAACTGACCTTCTTGTCCGTGATAGGTCCAACAAGTCCTCTTGGCTGTCAGCTGTGCTAGTTTTCTGCGAGTCTCAGCCTTGGTTGATGTTTGTCATCTAGGAGCTTTACCTCCTTGGAAGTGGACGTGTTTGACTTTGTGTTGCCCAGAAGTACGCAGGCGCTTGGCACACATGCTGGGCTGGGCAGGGCTGGGCTGGTGTTCTTATGTTGCCTTGGACCATCTGCTGCCTCGTTGGGATGTAAATGCCAACGCGGTCCAACAGGAGGACGCTGGCATGAGCACTGGCGGAAGAAACATTTGTGAGTCAGATTCTGAAGATGATTTCTCATAGAGTGGCGTCTTCGTCAGTATGCAAGCAAGGGAATACACAGTGGATGCCAGAACATGACAGTGATGCTGCTGCTGCTCTGTGGATGCCTTCATTACCTCCAGCAGTGAGGCTTTCATCATAGCCAGCCGCTTTTGCAAAACACCGTATTGACGCAAATATAAAACAACTCTGATTTCATGACAACTTTTAAACACCAGATTTTAGACAAAGAAAGGACACAATCACAAACTGTCTTCCTGAGAGCCAGCATCCAGCATTTGTTTTTCATAAGGGCTGTTTTTCAGAAATATGTAAAGAATAAATACAATCATCCTTTCTTTATCACGTCTAATTGGTTCCAGGCCTGACCATTGTAAATTAATTCATGAGAAGTAGGATTCCTGTTGTTATATTTAATATTTTCATAGAGCACCAATAGAACTTTTTTCAGTATTATTCAGTCCTCCAGGATTTAATTGTGCAATTTCACGCAAACCCAACCAGTAGATAGTAGTTTTTGCTTTAGTTTACTGATTGTGTACTATTGATTTTGTTTTGATCAAACAATTGTATGCAATAAAAGGAAGTAAGGAACTACTTTAAATATTGTGTTGATATTCCACTGTCAATAGCACTTACCATAAATACGTAAAAAAATTACAGTAAACACGTGATCGGTATTGGTATCAGCCGAACTCACTCATGAATGATGGGTATCGGAATTGGCACATTATTTTTTTTCTTTTTTTAAATGTATTTATTTATTTCAGGCAATGACATAAAAAAGTACAAAGTTGACAACACAAAATAATATTAATTGATATAGTGCAAAATGTAATGTATAGTATGTAATGCATGATTGTCCAGTTTTGCCTGTAAGGGAGTGGGAAGAAGATAATTTATTTAATCCCACCCCCAGTTCTCCATTCAGTCATTATTCACATGAGTTTCATTCTTACTTTGTACAAGGATTATAATACAGATGTTGTATCATAGTGGCATTACCACAGGTAACAATAATTATTACACTGTGACAATAATTTGTATCAACAATGTAGGAATAATGAATATACCAACAATGGTAATAGACAACATAGCAATAATGGTAAGGAAACATTGAGCACATGTTAACACTTTGAGACAGAGTACAACAGCAGGTCAAATTAAAGACCCTCATCTCTATATTTGAACCAGACCCCATGTTTGTATAATAGTTTATATCGATTAATAGTTTGGCATTGCTTGTGTTGTAAGTCCAGTTTGTTCCATAGTTTCACTCCGCATACAGACAAACAAAAACGTTTACGAGTGGTTTGAGCTCTCGGCAATAAGAAAGCCTCTCAAGTTATGAGCCTGCACTCGTCTTATAAAAAAAACATTGTAGATTAGGCGACAATAATTTGTTAAATGCTTTATATAAGATTATTAATGTATTATATTTAACAAGGTCATCAAATTTGAGCAACTTTGATTGCATTAACAGATTATGAGTATGTTGTAAATAACCAACGTTGTGAATGATCCGCACTGCTCTTTTCTGTAATATGATCGGATGATGAATTGTGTTGTGGTAAGTATTCCCCCATACTTCAACACAGTATGTAAGGTATGGAGTACCAAGGTGCAGTATAGAGTACGGAGTGCATTTTCATTGAGGTATAGTTTTGCTTTGTTTATAATTGAGAGGCTTTTGGATATTTTTGTTTTAATGTGTCTGACATGAGGTTTCCATGATAGTTTACTATCAATTATTACTCCCAAAAATGTATTCTCATTTACGATATAAATTTGGGTACCATCAATACTTATTTTCTGTTCAGAAGTTATTTCCAAACATCACTATCTTAGTTTTATTTATATTCAAAGATAATTTATTTGTGTCCATCAATTTTTTTTACTATGTTTAGTTCTGTGTTTACTGTATTTATGAGCTCATTATAGTCATCACTACTGTAGAATATATTTGTGTCGTCTGCAAATAGTATAAATTTCAGTACTTTGGATGTATTAAACATATCATTAATATATACATTAAACAGTTTTGGCCCCAACACGGACCCTTGAGGGACACCACAAGCAATGCCAAGAGTATCAGATACAAATGTACCCATTTTAACAAACTGTACCCTCCCTGACAAATAACTAAATAAATAATAACAAATAACTTTTTAACCAGTCACCAGCCGGCCCCCTAATTCCATATCTTCCCATTTTATCTAGTAGAATTGAATGATTAATGGTATCAAAGGCTTTCTTTGGATCAATAAATATACCAACTGCATATCTTTTATGCTCCAGTGCATTAGTAATTTCTTCAATGGCTTCAGTTATCGCCATTGAGGTTGTTCGTTTGGACCTAAAGCCATACTGACCGTCATTGATTATATGATGCTTCTCAAGAAAAGATTCAAGTCGAGAGTTAAATAGTTTCTCTAAGATTTTTGAGAACTGAGGCAAAAGAGAGATTGGTCTGTAATTGGTGAAAGCGTGTTTGCTGTCACTTTTGAAGAGCGTAGTTACCTTAGCGATTTTCATTTGACTTGGAAAGCAGCCAGTCTGGAATGATAGGTTACATATATAAGTTAAAGGTTTTACAATATTCAGTATAACTTTTTGAACCAATATCATGTTGATATCATGGCAGTCAGTGGAACACTTACTTTTACACTTCCGCACAATGTTTGTCTTTTCCTGCTCATTTGTAGCTGAGAGGAAGAATGACGAATAATTCTGTTCAATAGTTGATTTTGTAACTCCATTGTCTGGGATATCAACAGCCAATTTAGGACCAACATTTACAATAAAACTATTGAACTTATTCACTACATTACTCATATTATAATCTTCACCGTTTTCATCAATAAAATAATCAGGATATGTCAACTTTGAATATCCTTGTCTGATTAGACTATTCAAAACATCCCAAGTTCCTTTTATATTGTTTTTGTTTTCATAAGGTTTTTTTTTTGATAATATAACCGTTTGCTTGTTCTTATAATATCAGTTAGTTTATTTTTGTACTTCTTGTATCGTTGTTCGACTTCTTTTGTTTTTATTTTGATGAAAAGTTTGTAGAGATTGTTTTTCTTTTTACAGGCATTAATTATCCCTTTTGTGATCCAAGGGCTATTTTTATTTTTTCCTTTTATAAAATATTCTTTCACGGGGCAATGTTTATTGTGCAGGGAAGTAAAGATGTCTAAAAAATTACAATAAGCACTGTCCACATTTGGTTCTCTGTATACTGAAGTCCAATCCTGAACTGCTAAACTATTGTTTAGGGCAGTGGACCCCAACCACCGGGCCACGGCCCGGTACCGGTCCGTGGATCGATTGGTACCAGGCCGCACAAGAAATTAAAAATAAATAAAATAAAATAAATACATTTTTTTTAATTTTTTTTTATTAAATCAACATAAAAAACACACTTACAATTAGTGCACATTTACAATTAGTGCACCAACCCAAAAAACCTCCCTCCCCCATTTACACTCATTCACACTCATTCACACAAAAGGGTTTTTTCTTTCTGTTATTAATATTTCTGTTTCCTACATTATATATCAATATAGATCAATACAGTCTGCAGGGATACAGTCCGTAAGCACACATGATTGTATTTTTTTATGACAAAAAAAAAACATACATTCAAAATTATTATCAGGGTCTATCTCCATATCAGTCTCTGTTGTGGCGTGCTCTTGATACTCACAAATGTCCAGTTCTTTTTGTTGATGTTGTAGGATCTTCTGTAACATGTCCATATCAATATTTGGTGTGGTCTGTGTTCTTGGTGTGGGTAGCATTGAGATGATGTAAAGGTCACAAAGCTACATTGATACCAAGTACTGCATCAATGTCAATACTTATCAAGATCTTCTATGTTCCTTATCACCAAGACTTTTGCTTCCTCCGGCATTCCATTTAATTTGATGAAGATCTTACAGTTCGTTACCCAGGTTTGTTGAATCTTGCTTTGCCATTTGAGTTGTCGTGCGATCCTTGCGATGTCAGCATTTTTCCTGGTCAAATGTTCATTTATGAAAACATCTGTACCTTTGAGTTTGCATCCTTGCCTTAATAGTGCGATTTTCTTTTTCCTGTTTGCGAATCTCATGATGACAGCTGGTGGTCTCTGGTTCTTCATGGGAAGTGGGTGACAAGCCTCGATGTGCTCCAGGTCCATATCTATTCCCCTGCTCTGGAGATAGGAAGCCACCTGCTGTTCCACCGACTGTATCTCCTGCACGCTGGGCTCCCCGTTGTCCGCGGCCACCGCACGCACGTAAGAGCGCGGTTTGATCTTGATCCCGGTGATGACCACATCACTCATGCGGGAGTATTGCTCCAGCTCATCCACTTGCCGCTCCAAGTCCACAATGCGCCAGTCTTTTTCCACGTTCTGGAGGCATAGTTGTTTTACCTCCTCCAGCAGGCCCAAGAGCTGCTCCTGCTGTGTTCTTACAGCAGGAGCAGCATAGGGAGTGGAGTGTGAGCCTCATCTCTTCGAACTCCTCCGATGACGGGCTTTTCCTCGGTGCAGGCATTACGATGGTCTCTCTGCCGACACATCCAGCAACACAAGAAAAAAATCCCACCTCTGTATCTCAGGCTGCTAATGCTAGCCGGCTTCGGTGTGCTAGCCCGCAGCACAGATCGACACAAACTGCAAAGTGTCACGGCACAGTGACACAGCGAAGCCAAAAACAGTACAAAAAGATGTGCTGGCTTTGCACAAGGCGATCGCCAAACTCGACAGCCCCACATCGAAAACAGCCAGCCAGACGCGCGCAAACTCCAAAACAGGAAGTGACGTGTGAAACAGAAAACCATGTGACGAAAAAGGAAACCATGTGTCACATCTTGGAGTGACCTTAAAGGGGAACTGCACTTTTTTGGAATATTGCCTATTGTTCACAATAATTGAGAGACAAGAAGACAAAATGTTTTTGTTTTTTTCCCGCTTTCTAACATATAAAAATCGGCTCGTTTTAGGTGGCTAGCAATGCAGCTAATGGAAGGAATCAATTCTACCTCTAAATCACTTTAAACATGCATTCAAAAACGGTCAACAATAGTTATTTCCATTCCGTAACCACCCGTAACAAATCTTAGCACGGTTTTGTTTCATCTGACCACAGAACTTTCCTCCAGAAGGTCTTATCTTTCTCAATGGGATGTCAGATTAAACAAAAATGTTGCTGTTTGGCCACATTACCCAGCAATATGTTTGGAGGAGAAAAGGTGAGGCCTTTAATCCCAGGAACACCAACCTACCGTCAAGCATGGTGGTGGTAGTATTATGCTCTAGGCCTGTTTTGCTGCCAATGGAACTGGTGCTTTACAGAGAGTAAATGGAACAATGAAAAAGGAGGATTACCTCCAAATTCTTCAGGACAACCTAAAATCATTAGCCCGGAGGTTGGGTCTTGGGCGCAGTTGGGTGTTCCAACAGGACAATGACCCCAAACACACGTCAAAAGTGGTAAAGGAATGGCTAAATCAGGTTAGAATTAAGGTTTTAGAATGGCCTTCCCAAGTCCTGACTTAAACATGTGGACAATGCTAAAGAAACTAGTCCATGTCAGAAAACCAACAAATTTAGCTGAACTGCATCAATTTTTGTCAAGAGGAGTGGTCAAAAATTCAACCAGAAGCTTGTGGATGGATGTGGATTTGGTCACATTTTCAGTAGACCCATAATAAATTCATAAAAGAACAATACTTCATGAATGTTTTTTGTGACCAACAAGTATGTGCTCCAATCACTCTATCACAAAAAAATAAGAGTTGTAGAAATTATTGGAAACTCAAGGCAGCCATGACATTATGTTCTTTACAAGTGTATGTAAACTTTTGACCACAACTGTATATATGTAATGTAGTAACGGGCACATTTTTAATACACATTTAATATTTACATATTTACAATTAAGCATACGAGGGGCATTCATTTAAAAAACGCATCACTACGTTTTAGTTTTTTTTCTTCATCACTGATTGAAAAGGTGGGTGGATCCAAGCGTCTTTTCGTGTCATTCTCGCCATTTCTGGGTCTAAATTGGCTTTCAAAGTGTACCAAATAGTCGGAATACGTCCTCGTCCTACTATCCAGGTGAGAGACATGATGTATGATCTACAATAAAGTAGGACGAACAAGGAAACGAGGAAGCAGCTCATCAGTCGATATCAACACAGCAGCATAAACTGGTGATCACGTTGCCGCTATAAATAGTTTGTCTGTGTTAGCGCTTATAATAACAATACCACTATACTATAATAATATTGAAGTCACAAAATGTAAATGGAATATTGTTGTGGCTTTTGGATGTTTTTTATATTGGGTTTTATGGGCAAATTAGAGGACGCTGTAAGTGGACTTTTATTTACGATTTGGAATGCATTAAAAAAAAAGACATTCTCCGTTTTGTCTTTCATAATCTTCTTCTTCTTCATTTGGATGAAGATGTTAATTGAAGGTGGAACTACTATACAGCTGGGCAGGTGTTTAACAGCCAACTGACCAAGCTCTTGTCCACAGCTGCCAGACCACGATTCCCATTAGGATGGCGGTACATGGGACAGGATGTTATGATGTGGTCTGCAGTCTGCTCCTCTGCACCACTCACATGCCGCAGATGAAGCCATACCCCCATTTGCACATAGTTGAGCGGAAGAGGCCGACGCCAGTGCAAAGGCAATCAAGCCTGACCCAAGCAGGCCTGGGAAAGGATGTTCCCGGTGGTGATGTACTGGCCTCAGGGATGTAATCATGGAGTCTGGAAGAGTTTTCCCACCATTCCATGTTCCATTTGTAGTCTGCCCAGTTTGCTACACTGCCGTTTGACTGGTTAAAGTCATTTAGCAATTCCAATGCAGCTGGGACAAATGGGTGTCTTGATTTAAGCTGCCGGTGTCCTCTAACAAAAGGAGACAGAAGCAGGTCATGAAGGTGCCCAGGCTCCAATGCTTGGCGTGCTAGAGACAGTGTGGCTCTCTTGCGACGAAGCTCAGGTTGTTGAATACCTACTAAGATGGAAAGATTGTCCATTGGTGTGTGACGCAGGCATCCAGTCACGAAACGCAAAGCGTCGTTAATCGGCATATCTATGAGACTAGTGTGCGCACTACAACACCAAGCAGGTGTGCAGTACTCAGCGGCAGAGTGAACCAAGGCAAGGGTGGCTGTACAAAGTGTAACACCGCCAGCACCCCAGCTAGATCCAGCCAGTCGTCTCAAAAGCCCAATGCGTGTTAGCTTTTTGCGCAGCGATTCCAGGTGTCGGCGAAATGTGAGTGCTGTACAACTTAATGCAGACATATATACATAGGTTCGGCAGAAAAGGGTAGAGGACGTAACGTGACTCTCGACAGATCCTTGTAGTTCGCTGAGCTCCACACAAGGATCTGGGCTCGAAGGCAATGCAAACTTCTTCAAGATAGCAAAAAATAATTAACCAATCGGGATCGCTGGGTGGGATTTCATAGATGTGACGTAGTGCCGAAGCAACTGTTTGATTCAAACAACAATGGCGGCACGCAGCGAGGAGTCGTGTGCTGACATATTTTCTTTGCACAATTGACATCGATCGTCTACTGACATTGCTGCGTTGTTTCAATAAAAGTCCCCTAACTTTTCGCTCTGTCGTTATCCAATATGTCGGCTGTTCTGTTTTGGATTTCCCAGCGTAGCTCTCATCAGCGTCACGGGTTGATTTCGATGTGAGTGGTTGAAGTAGCACGTGATTCAAGATAACGGACAAGTGGTTTATCAATCACATACAATGATTTTTTTACAAGGCCCCGCCTTCTGAAATACATCTCCTATTGAGAAGTCCCAGATCCTTGTGTGAAGCTCAGCGAACTACAAGGATCTGGCGAGAGTCAGGTTATAGAGGACGTCCATCAACAGTGATGTTAAGCTCACGTTGTGCCTCCCTGTTGTAAAGGTGGAAGGCTGCTGTCACCGTTTTGGTTACACTGAGCTTCAACTTCAATTTCTGGAAATAAGTGGACAAGGTCGCCATGTCCTGGGTAAGAGACCCCTCTAACTCCTGCCAGTTTTTTCATATGTGTAGATGTGAAATAAGAGGGGAGCCAGGACTGATCCCTGAGGGACGCCATTTCTCAGACGTCGCAACCTGCTTTTTGGGCCTTCACCAGTGGTAAGGCTGAAACTGCGGTTTTGGACAAGTTCCATGATCAAAGAGACCATGTGCCTGTCCGGCAGTAGACGCAAAAGCTTGCAGGTAAGGCCACGGTGCCAAATGGCATCGTAGATTGCTGTAAGATCAACAAACATAGCACCTACTTTATTCGTAGCCGAGAAGCTGTGCTCAATTTCTTGAGTCAGGAGAGTAACTTGAGCCACGGAGGATCTTTGGCGCCGAAATCCAGCTTGCTCTTGACGGAGCAGTGGATCGATAATCGATTCGACACGAGCGTAGATCAGTCTCCAGGATTTTGAAAGGGATACATAAAAGAGAGAGAGGTTTATAAGTCTTTGGATCCTCTGGTGGCTTCATCGGCTTTGGGATGGCGACCACTACTCTTCTTCAGATTTTTGGAAGCTTGAGTGTGCGCATGCAGGAAGATAGGAACTTGTTTAGCTAGGACTTTGGAACCAGGAGCTTTTCCAGACTTAAGCAACTGGAGGGCACTGGCAAACTCCTCTGGAATAAAATCTTCAGATTGTTTCACCAGAGGGTGTAGGGATCCTCCAGAGTTCAGCCACCTCCTCGTTCACAAGTTTGGTTGATTTGCGATCTTTTGTTCCACAGACCCCATTCTTTACCAATTGCAATGCAATAGAGTTCGCAGAGATGGGGCATTGGCGATGCAATCATCTGGATCTGCCAGTCAGGTTGTTGACTGTATTCCTTGCCAACCGGCTGGAGTGCGTGAAGTTGATGGTGTTGACAGCCTCTGACCAACGTTTTTTTCACTTTTCATCAAGTCGAGCATGCAGTGCAGAAGCAGCAGTGCAGCAGTGGCTCTAACACTCAGCATCCGAGCATGGTCTGTAGTTATTTCTTCGACCGCGTGGGATTGATCCCTTAGCTGCTGTTAGGATGGCATAACAAGGACCCATTACCTCCCTGCTTGACACTCAGCATCAAGGGTTGGAATTGGGGGTTAAATCACCAAAAATGATTCCCGGGCGCGGCCACCGCTGCTGCTCTCTGCTCCCCTCACCTCCCAGGGGGTGATCAAGGGTGATGAGTAAAATGCAGAGAATAATTTCGCCGCACCTTGTGTGTGTGTGACAATCATTGGTACTTTAACTTTTGACGACGTCCCATTGGGGTTGTGAGTTTTTCCTTGCCCTTATGTGGGCTCTGTACCGCGGATGTCGTTGTGACTTGTGCAGCCCTTTGAGACACTTGTGATTTAGGGCTATATAAATAAACATTGATTGATTGATTGATTAAATTGAACTTTTTAACTTTAAAAGTTCTGGTATGCCTCATTAACATAGCTAGTATCAGGAGATGGCAAGTCCTGGGCAAGCTTGTTTGTGATGAGGCTATAAAGTTCCCAATTGGCACGCTTATGTGGCTCGCTTGGGACTGGGACCGTAGTTCTTGAGGCCGTTACAAGTGAGGGTCGTTGTTGGGACCTTGGAAACTTCTCTAACACACGTCTTTCCAAGTGACAGCTATTTAGACCAGTGCTTGCGAAAGCCAAGTCTGGATTAGTTCTGGTGTTCCAGCAATCAGAGAAGAAGCTATGAGCATCCTTGGGGTTATGTAACAATACAAGGGTGCTCTTGGTTGCCCAGTCAACCAAACATTCCCCGTCTGGATTGGTGAAACTGTAGCCCCAGTGTGTGTGCTGGCAATTGAAGTCGCCAGCATAGATAATGGGATGTGGAAACACCGGGATGGCTGCTGGTCTTAGTCATCTGGTCGGTCGCTTGTGGACGTTGACAATTTTTACGCTATCAATGTCCATGCATAACCACTCAATTGCCGATCCACTTGAAGATTAATCGACAATCTAAGCTTCTTATGGACAAACGTGGCAAGGCCATGCTTCCTGCTTAGGATCGGTCAAGCTAGTATAAAATTTGGAATCACTAGCCAGTCTGAACTTGTGCAGTGTGTTTTCTGTAGTAGGATGACAAGGGCTTTATGCCTGATGGCCAGCGACGCAGATCTTGCTTGCGTCTAAGCCAGTGGTTCTTAACCTGGGTTCGGTGAGTCGGCCTCAGGGGTTCGGCGGAACCTCCGTCGCGAGGTCAAGACACACCCGACTCATCGTGTAAATAACAACTTTTCCCTTTTGGCGTATTATGGATACCCCCAAACAATGTTCCCTCTAATTTTGCATATGCGTGAGCAAATGCAAAAACTCCTTGAGCATTCAGGGGAGCACATGTGAGCAACATCAGACGTGCACATGCACTGTGGCCACACCAGCAGTACACCTGTCCCAAACCTGACTTAATAACAAGTTAAATGTTTTATTATTATAATCAAATGACAGCAGTCATTTCCATGAGATTATTTTCTAATATAAGTGTTTTGGCCCACTTACAATGACAATAACAAAACATATTGTTTTTTCAGGAGCTGTGTACTAGTATTGTATGTCTGGGTGGGGGTCCTGCTTTGGAAATAATTTGTACCCCTTTCAGATATCGCATTTAGTTCCCACTTAAACATTCACATGTTGCACAATGAGATGTAAACATGGGATCATGTGTACATTCCTGTAACTTTCTGTCTGTAAAATATATCTTTATTAGTATTTCTTTAATATAATAACATCATTTCATGGTTAATATTTATAAATTAAGATTAAATTTAGAATTTTTTTTATTTATTTTTCACTAAGAAGGGTTCGGTGAATAAACATATGAAACTGGTGGGGTTCGGTACCGCCTACAAGGTTAAGAACCACTGGTCTATGATAGGCCGCAGGGAACATCTTTAGGTTTATCACCTCTTTGCTTCCGGGGCCAAGGGTCTTTCCTTTTACTACCCCGGGAACGTCGCCGTGTTTTCGTCATTAGCCTAGAAGTCATTGAATTGTTTCCAGTTTCCGGGTCTCGCCACGTGGAGGCTGATGAAGTGAGACCCTCTTCCATATTGACTGTAAACGATAAAGGCAAAATTCCCCCAAAATTGCAGTTCGCCTTTAAGAAAAACTACGACTCTCTTGGGGATAATAAGTTGTTTGGCGCTAGCAGTTGATTTGCACGTATAGATATAACCCCTCAAACATCTAAGTATAAGGTAGCCTCTTTCTTTCGTAGAGAAAAAACATTGTCTTACATTTGAGCATAAGCGTTAAATTTTAGCTTCTTTCACACCTAGATCCTGCAAAATCCGAGCCATCACACAAGCACCTCTACTATAACATTCATTTTAGCACTAAGTGCTGCCTCTATTTAAGCTTCCAGATCAAGTGTAACCACCAATTTCTTACATTGTGATTTTATAAAATAAGTCTTGACATTTGCACGACTCAAAAAAAAAAAAAAGGCATCTTTTTTCCTTGAGAGAAAGCATCAGACCTTTTGAGATTTTGCGCTTATTGAGCGGGTGGGCTCTTTTCTTGCTCAAGGCCCGTGGCATATGAGAGAAAACAGACGTAAT
The DNA here is from genome assembly GCF_033978785.1 of Entelurus aequoreus. Lineage (NCBI taxonomy): Eukaryota > Metazoa > Chordata > Actinopteri > Syngnathiformes > Syngnathidae > Entelurus > Entelurus aequoreus. Next base: position 43,871,273 of record NC_084734.1, on the reverse strand, counting down.
GACATTTGAATTGATATTTATTTTACGTAGAGCTGTCTGAGAGTGCTACAGTAGTTAGCCAAAAAGTTTACACATAAGCTATTGAATCAGAGCTACCTATCGAAAAAGCAACGTTTACTAAGATGATAATGCTTATTATTGGGTGTCAGATGTCAGCAAAAAAAAAGTATCGTATTAATAAGTATAAGTAGAGTTAGAGTTAGAGAGAGTTAGAGTTTGAGTTTATTTCGAACATGCAAGCATACAACATGATACATCACAATTTCCAGTTTCTCTTTTCAACATGTTCGAAAAGGAGTAGGAAGAAGCAGAGCTTATTTAATTCTACCCCTTTTCTTTACATAACAGTTGCTGAAACTTTTTTATTCACTTCCTGTTCTCAATTTATTCACAATAACTCCATAGGTAATCACAATAAAAATAAATAAATAAATAAATAATAGTAAGAATTTAATAATAATAATTGGTGAGGTAAGTCATATTTCATGTGATGAGATAAGTAAGATTACTTTAAGAATGAATGAATGGATGGATGAAATAAATTGAGAATGTTTGTCATGGTTCTTCTTCTTTGTACTTTGTAAACACTTTAAGTTTGAAGAGTTTCTTGAAGTGGATCATATTAGTACATTGTTTGATTGCTTTGCTTAATCCATTCCATAATTTAATTCCACATATTGATATACTGAAGGTCTTAAGTGTTGTACGTGCGTACAAATGTTTTAAATTAAATTTTTCTCTAAGATTATATTTCTCCTCTTTTGTTGAGAATAATTGTTGTATATTCTTGGGTAGCAGGTTATTGTTTGCTTTGTGCATAATTTTAGCTGTTTGCAAATTCACTATGTCGTGGAATTTCAGTATCTTTGATTCAATAAATAAAGGATTTGTATGTTCTCTATATCCAACATTATGTATTATTCTAACTGATCTTTTTTGTAACACCGTTAATGAATGAAGTGTACTTTTGTAATTATTTCCCCATATTTCTACACAGTAGCTCAGATATGGTAACACTAGTGAGCAGTAGAGAATATGAAGGGATTTTTTGTCTAGAACATGTTTTGCTTTATTCATTATTGACGTGTTTCTTGCTACTTTATGTTGTATATTTTTTACGTGAGATTTCCAGTTCAATTTATCATCAATCATTATACCTAGAAATTTGGTTTCATTTACTCTTTCAATTTCTTTTCCGTCTATTTGTATTTGTGTTTGACTTTCTCTACTACTGTTACCAAATAGCATTATTTTAGTTTTGCTGAGATTCAACGATAATCTATTTTTGTCAAACCATCTTTTTAATTTGTTAATTTCTTCTGTTATTATTTGTATTATCTCCTGTGTGTTCTCTCCTGAACAAAACGCTGTTGTATCATCCGCAAATAATACTAACTTTAAATCTTTTGTAACTTTACAAATGTCATTTATATAGAGATTGAATAATTTAGGTCCTAATATTGATCCCTGAGGTACACCACAGGATATATTTAGCGTTGTAGACATGTGTTCGCCTAGCTTCACGTATTGTTTCCTGTTCGTTAGATAACTTCTTATCCAGTTTAAGACTAACCCTCTGATGCCATATCGTTCTAGTTTTTTGATTAAAATATTGTGATTAATTGTGTCAAATGCTTTAGTTAGATCCATAAAAACTGCCGCTGCACATTTTTTACTGTCTATTGCATTGGTAATTTCCTCTGTTATTTCAATTAAAGCCATTGAAGTTGAGACATTAGCTCTGTATCCATATTGGTTCTCTTCGAGTATTCTATTTTTATTTATGAAACTCTCTAATCTGTTATTAAACAGTTTTTCAATGATTTTAGAAAATTGTGGAAGTAAAGAAACAGGTCTATAATTTGTAAATTGATGTTTATCTCCAGTCTTATACATTGGTGCAACTTTAGCTATTTTCATTTTGTTTGGGAATGTACCTGTTTGAAATGATAGATTACTAATATACATTAATGGTCCTGAAATCTCTTCTAAACCTTTTTTTATCGTTTCCATATCAATTCCATTACAATCAGTTGAAGTCTAGATTTACATTTTTTCACGATTGTAACTATTTCCTCCTGTGTCACATTACTGAGGAACATGGAGTTGGGATTTCGCTCTATGGTATCATTATATTCCTCAATTGGAACTGGGTCTGGAATCCTTTCTTCCAATTTTGGTCCAATATTTACAAAATAATTATTGAAGCTTTCAACTACTTCCTTTATGTTGTCATTTCTTTTATTTCCGTCTAAAAAGTATTGAGGGTAGTCCCTCTTTGTGCCATGTTTAATAATGCTATTGAGGATGCCCCATGTTGCTCTCATATTATTTTTGTTCCTGTCCAATAATTCACTGTAATATTCTTTTCTACATGATCGTAGTATATCTGTTAACTTGTTTTTATACTTTTTGTACTTAATTTCTGCCTCTATAGTTCTTTGTGCTATAAATTCTCTATATAGTGTATTCTTCTTCTTACAAGCATTTTTTAATCATTTTGTCATCCATGGTTGATTATTCTTTTTCTGCTTGTTACTGAGTTGTATCCATGGAGAATGTTTGTCATAAAGTATTATGAACTTGTTTAAGAAATGTTCATATGCTTCATCAACCTCTTTTTCATTGTACACATTGTCCCAATCTTGCTTTTGTAGCTCACTTTTGAAAGCAGTCATCCTCTTCTCTGTGCACATTCTTCGAAATGTCCTTTTGTCTTCCATGTTCTTCTTGTAGTTTCCATCATATATTGTAAAAACTGGCAGATGATCACTAACGTCGGTTATAAGTAGACCACTTGTAGTGTTATTGTCAAACTCATTGGTAAAAATATTATCAATAAGCGTGGCACAGTGTGCTGTGATTCTGCTTGGCTTTGTGATTTTTGGATATAAACTGATGCTGTACATTGTATCAATGAAGTCATCAATAGACTTTTGCTTGTTAGGGTTCAATAAGTCAATATTAAAGTCACCACATAAGAACATTATTCTTTGACCATTATCCATGTAAGTAGCCTTGATCCATTCTTCAAATGTTTCTATACTTGATTTAGGTGATCTATATATACAACTGATGAAAATGTTTTTGCTTTTTTCCTGACATATTTCAATGGTTATACATTCTAAGATAGTATCTATAGCAAAGGACATGTTTTTTACCACTTTGTAGTTCAGGTTCTTCATCACGTACACAGCTACTCCTCCTCCATTTTTGTTGGTTCTGTTGATGTAGTTTAGTTCATATCCTTCCAGATCAAAATCTATTCCTTTTTTATCATCAATCCATGTTTCTGTGACAGCAATCACTTTGAATGGTTCATTGATGTGTTCCAAAAAGTTCTTAATGTTGTTGTAGTTTGCATACAAGCTTCTGCTATTAAAATGAATAATTGACAATTTGTTATCGCATGTAATGTTGCTATTATATTGATCATCTGTATAATAAAAACAATTATTACTGACGTGGGAGAAAACATTTGTATCTGGATCTATATCATTTTCCAAATCCGGGTTTTTGTAATCTTTGTTGCAGAAATTTTTTAGTTCCATATTTTCTTGTTCAACAATCTTTGATGTTGTTTCAATAATCTCAATAAGTGTAGGTGGATGTAATCCTGAATGTAGGTCCTCTTGTTTAGTCGTCCCTTGGAACATAGTAGTGTCGATGCTGAATTTGGGTGTTTGTTTTCTGTCAGAGTCCATTATCATATCACATCAAGTATTATATTATCAAGTAAAATAGTGAATATCACATTTAGGGCTGCAACTAACAACTAATTTGATAATCGATTAATCTGTCGATTATTACTTCGATTAATAGTCGGATAAAAGAGACAAACTACATTTCTATCCTGTCCAGTATTTTATTTAACAAAACAGCATACTGGCACCATGTTCTTTCAACTTGCCAAATAAAACAAGGCAAGTGTTTTTTTATAAAGTACACCATTTTCATGCACGATAGCAATAATCTTGTATGTTCGTACTACCTATTCCAACCATTCTGCAATGTTGGATGCTGAATGTCTTTCCTCTAGTGGCATGGTCGTAAGGCAGATTGACTTCATGTTCCATTCATCTCCAATGTAATGGCATGTATTGCCAAGGTAGGCTTCCGTGGCTACACTTGTCCACACATCAGTAGTGAGAGCAATTTTGCTCTGGGTGGCTTTTATGTCAGTCTACACTGCTTGGAATGTCTGCTCGTACTTCCTCTCCATCACTTTAGTAAAATGGGTCCTCGAGGGAAGAGTGTAACCAGGGTTGAGGACGTGAATCATTTGTCTAAAACCTTTATCCTCCACCATTGATACAATATGTCAGTTAGCAACATATTCAGGATAGCATCAGTCAACGCAGCTGCTTCATGTGGTGTGCAGATCTTCCTTTGTACCAAGTCGCTAATGCTGGCTTGTTTCTTTCTGAAATGAGAGAGACCATATTATGAACGTACATAATAGCATCATTTACATGTAACTCAATACATACCTAGTTGATTTAATTAATAATTTCTGACGTAAAAGGCAAATACGCCACCACATTAAAAATAAATTAAATTAAATAAATTGACTTCGGGGATGCAGCATACACTAATACGCCACCACATTAAAAATAAATTAAATTAAATAAATGGACTTTGGGGATGCAGCATACACCAATAATAACACAGAAATGTAACTCATCAGATCCGAACTGGATCAGATATTGTACACATTTCTATTGTGAATAATAAAGGATTCATTTTAGGCTGCCTCTGAATAATAGCATGAAATATTCCAGCAACTTCATAATGTTTAGTTATACTAAAGCGTCACTCAAATCTAAATAGATTTATATGGCTTTATATGAAACAAACCTGAGATATTTCTGTCCGTTACGTTTATTTCGAAATTGGTAACCGTGCGTTTTCTCTCTCAAAACGGAGTCAAATCTGCCGGAGACACATTATCAGCCCCGCGTTGCAGCAAAGGGATAACGTTAACGTTACTCACAAAAAAGCTGAACTCATAAATGCCTGTTGCGACTCAAAACAACACAGAAAATGAAGTCGTCGCACTCTCCAAAACATTCCTAACACTCTGGAAGTTAATACACAACAGCTGCTGCTGCGTGTCCTTAAAAAAAAAAATCTCCTCGTTAACAAAAGATTAAAAACACACAAAGTCGGACACAACGGTTCAATATACTCGGACTATGAACTTAAAAAGTAACTTACCGTGAGTTCTTCCCTTCATCCATGGTATCCAACATGTTTCTTCTTCAGGTGCTCCCGAAGCAATGTTGTACTTCCGTGCCATGTGAGGGTCCATGCTGCACATTTTGCAGGAAATTGTCTTTGAAGTCTTTAAAGTAAAGTGTTCCGACATTTTTGACGACTTAGGTCGTACACTTTTCTCCATTGAAGCAATAACCTCAAGATGTTTCTTCGCTGAACTATCGGTACTGTTTTCCTCCGCCATTTTTCGAATGTTTCCAGGCAAAGTAAACGGCGGCGTCACATTAGCTGCACATGACACATCATTTGCTGGCTTACTGCCAACTCATGAGACGTAGCCACAGCGCATGCGCATCCAACAGCTCGCTCGCAGTCCTTGAGCGAGCGAGCTGAAGGACTGCTCGCTCGCTCACAGTGAGCTGTGCGTGCGTGCATGCGTGTGTTACGGACAACAAAGCCCTGTCTGTCTGAGAGAAAGACAAACAATATTGACCTACGGTTAACAACTAAGTTATTTCACTTTACCTTTTTCTGTGTTGATTGAGCTGTGTTGAAGCAGCAAAAAATGACATTATGTTAAATGAAGAGTTTCCTGAAGCTGTCTCTGATAGTTGATATAATAAAGTAACTGCATCATAAAGCCTACATGAACGCCTTGGTGTTCAGGGATGAATAGTCTCTCCTATTGCTATTGTACTATTTTTTCAGCTATAGTTACATTAATCATTAGTAATGTAGCAGCTTAGTTTTGAATGGCAGGGTCCCTGCTATCACATGTTGATAAAAATATAACATTTACATAATAAAAATCAACTACAGGCTTCCCAAATGCTGTAATAAATTAAGCATGATGAGTTGAACATATGTCAGCATGTGGCCTCACTTTTAACTCTTTTTTTTCAAACGCTTATTGCAAACGCTTACTTACAGTAAGTCATTAATTTGACTTTGTAAGTCATTATTTTGACTTAGTAAGCCATTACTTTGGCATTATTTTGACTTAGTAAATTACTAAGTAATGCGATAGTCTGTGTGATATAGAAAATGACTATATCGTGATATTAGAGTATACGTCTCAATCAGTTGCTTTTAGTTGCGGGCATTACACTACATGCGTTTCCCACTCTTTCTTGTCTCTCCTTCTCACAGAGACATAAAACAAGCGCACCTTCTTACATATGTCACGTGTGCAACGCCACACGCTCCCGCGGAGCAGACCGGTAGCGACATGGTAACATTAGCTGTGATGCTAACGGTGCGGTGCGGGTGGTAATATGAGAGAGAAAGTGCGAATGTGGTAACAAATGGAGGAATAATTAATTCCCAAGAAAAACAGCACGGGATCCATTGTCTGGCGGTGGTTTGGCTTCAAGCGGGAATATGTTGAACATTTATGCGGCAAAAGCGTTGCTATAAAAAGTAGCACCACTGCTAATGTAGCATCATTTGAAAAGTCACCCGCTAGAGAATGAGGAGTGCTTGAAACTGTGCATGTCAACATCTCCGCCCGGTGCCACACCAACAAAATGCCGAAGCAACTATTTCCACATCAACACCGTATGAAAAAAAAATCAACAACAGAAGGAGATAACGTCCGCAGGAACCTACCACATAGCGAAGGACATACACTATTTGATTTCCTATTATGCAGCTCATTTTTATTTGACAGTTATTGAAATATCTTGTGTGACATCATGCACAAAAGTGCACTTTATTTGTTTTTAACTATTGTAGTGGCGTTCTGTACAAAAAGTACACTTTAATTTAGTGTTGTTTTGATAAGTCATCTTGGTGACATCATTCACAAAAGTGCACTTATAGCTTGTTTTAAAATGTCTCTGACAATCTTGCACTTTCTGTTTTGGAAATGACATGAATGTTTGTGCCACTGCATAATAACTGTTTAATAAATACAGTTTTGCTAAATTGACTTAGTTGTGATTTCCTTCTCTGCATGAAAGTTTAAAATGAGCAAATATTAATGCAGTATGAACAAGAATGTTTTAATGTAGACACATAGGATCATCATATTGGTGTGATTATATGCATCAAGTGTTAATTCAAGGCTAAGGCAAAATATCAAGATATATATCGTGTATCGTGACATGGCCTAAAAATATCGAGATATTAATAAAAGGCCATATCGCCCAGCCCTAATATGTCTAAATATACTGTATGTATATGTATATATGTATATATGTGTATGTATATGTATGTGTATTATATATATATATATATATGTATGTGTATGTGTATGTGTGTATATATGTAAAAATGTGTATGCATATGTTTGTGTGCGTATATTGTCATGTCTGTGTTAATCATGTTTTTGTTTTGCTTGGGTTTTGGGCTCTTTTTAGTTCCTGGTTGCACTTCCTTGTTTGGTTTGGTTTCCATGGTCACCCATTAGTTTTCACCTGTCATGTCACGCACCTGTTCACCTGTCTTGTCACGCACCTGTTTTCACTGATCACGTCACTATTTAAATCTGTCTGTTTCTGTTGTTCGTCCTGGCGTCCTCGCACTTTTTGATCCCTCCACTTCATGTCATGTCACAGTTCTTTGCCAAGTAAGTTTTGTTCATTTATGCCACAGTTAGTGTTTTTGTTTTATTGTTCATAGTTTCTGCCTTTGTGCAAGTTTTGTGTTTCTACCCAAGTTTTGTATTTCCGCCCTCGTGCAAGTCTTTTGTTTTGTATAGCCAAGTTTTCTACCTCCACTGTGAGCGCCTTTTGTTTATTCCTTTTTTATTGTTAAATAAACATGTATTTAAATTCACGCCTCGCACGGGCCAATTTTCCTTTGCCTTCCGGAGAAGCAAAACCCAAGAATCCCGTTATGACATATATACGCGTGTATTTGTATGTGTATATATGAATATACAGTATATGTGTATATGTATATGTATATATATATATATATATATATATATATATATATATATATATATATATATATATATATATATATATATATATATATATATATATATATATATATATATGTATATATATATATATATATATATATATATATATATATATATATATATGTATATATATATATATATATGTATATATATATATATAGACATATATATATATATATATGTGTGTGTGTATATGTATGTATATATATATATGTGTATATATATATATATATATATATATATATATATATATATATATATGTACAAACCCCGTTTCCATATGAGTTGGGAAATTGTGTTAGATGATTTGCAAATCATTTTCAACCCATATTAATTTGAATATGCTACAAAGACAACATATTTGATGTTCAAACTTTTTTTTGCAAATAATCATTAACTTTAGAATTTGATGCCAGCAACATGTGACAAAGAAGTTGGGAAAGGTGGCAATAAATACTGATAAAGTTGAGGAATGCTCATCAAACACTTATTTGGAACATCCTACAGGTGAACAGGCAAATTGGGAACAGGTGTGTGCCATGATTGGGTATAAAAGTAGATTTCATGAAATGCTCAGTCATTCACAAACAAGGATGGGGCGAGGGTCACCATATTGTCAACAAATGCGTGAGCAAATTGTTGAACAGTTTAAGAAAAACCTTTCTCAACCAGCTATTGCAAGGAATTTAGGGATTTCACCATCTACGGTCCGTAATATCATCAAAGGGTTCAGAGAATCTGGAGAAATCACTGCACGTAAGCAGCTAAGCCCGTGACCTTCGATCCCTCAGGCTGTACTGCATCAACAAGTGACATCAGTGTGTAAAGGATATCACCACATGGACTCAGGAACACTTTAGAAACCCACTGTCAGTAACTACAGTTGGTCGCTACATCTGTAAGTGCAAGTTAAAACTCTTCTATGCAAGGCGAAAACCGTTTATCAACAACACCCAGAAGCGCCGTCGGCTTCGCTGGGCCTGAGCTCATCTAAGATGGACTGATACAAAGTGGAAAATTGTTCTGTGGTCTGATTAGTCCACATTTCAAATTGTTTTTGGAAACTGTGGATGTCGTGTCCTGCGGACCAAAGAGGAAAAGAACCTTCAAAGTTGAAAAGCCAGCATCTGTGATGGTATGGGGGTGTATTAGTGCCCAAGACATGGGTAACTTACACATCTGTGAAGTTACCCATGAGTTACAATGAGGTTATGGAGCAACATATGTTGCCATCCAAGCAACATTACCATGGACGCCCCCGCTTATTTCAGCAAGACAATGCCAAGCCACGTGTTACATCAACGTGGCTTCATAGTAAAAGAGTGCGGGTACTAGACTGGCCTGCCTGTAGTCCAGACCTGTCTCCCATTGAAAATGTGTGGCGCATTATGAAGCCTAAAATACCACAACGGAGACCCCCGGACTGTTGAACAACTTAAGCTGTACATCAAGCAAGAATGGGAGATAATTCTACCTGAGAAGCTTAAAAAATGTGTCTCCTCAGTCCCCAAAAGTTTACTGAGTGTTGTTAAAAGGAAAGGCCATGTAACAGTGGTGAACATGCCCTTTCCCAACTACTTATTTGCAAAAAAAAAAAAAAGTTTATGAGTTTGAACATCAAATATCTTGTCTTTGTAGTGCATTCAATTGAATATGGGTGGAAAAGGATTCGCAAACCCATTGTATTCCGTTTATATCTACAACTAACACAATTTCCCAACTGATATGGAAACGGGTTTTGTATATATATGCATATAAGTATATTTATATATATTTATATATATATGTCTCAATTAGATTATCCAAAAAATAGTGCTCGATACCGTGGTAGAGCGTAATATGTATGTGTGGGAAAAAATCACAAGACTATTTCATAGAGATGAAATAGTCTTGTGATTTTTTCCCACACATACATATATTTATTTATATGTATATATAAGTATGTATGCATTTGTGTGTGTATATACTGTATATATACACACACATATAGGCACACATACTGTATATACTATATGTACACACATATATACAACTATATATGTGTATGAGTGTATATACTGTATGTATATGATCATATATGATTATTTATTATATATATATATATATATATATATATATATATATATATATATATATATATATATATATATATATATATATATATATATATATATATATATATATATGTAGCTTTGATGTAGCAAGCTACTTTTGCCGTGTAGCTTGTAGTGTAGCTTGCTACTCTTCTCTGGTGATAACTTCCCTTGTAGCTTAGCTACATTTAACCGGGTGTAAATTGTAGCTTAGCTTACTACATTTTTCAAATAGTTTTCCCACCATTGTGTATATATATGTATACATACATATAACTTATTGCTTTTTCTTTAGAGTTGAACAACTATTAGCATTCTAGAGTGCCAGGATAACGTTTTGGGAGCAGTGGTCTGGCACCAGCGTTTGTGTGTGTATCTACATCTCGTGTTACACTGGCACACAAATGAGTCACCGAAGAAATGAATTTAATATCTGTCTAATTTATTCAATTGAGTCTCAGATTAGATTTTCCTCAGCTGTTAAATATTTCATCAGCGCCACGGTCGCCATGTGACAGTGTGTTCTCCCTTTCTCTGCAAACAACATTTTTAACGCTTACTATCTCAGGTTATTGTCGTTATTTCTTAATACATTTTCCCTGCTCTTTTATGTTTAACCCTTTAAAGATGGGTTTAGAAAAAAGTTACGACACTTGAAGGTTGATTCAGGGGCTATTTTTAATGTTTTTAGCTTGTGCTGAAGCGGAGTGGGTGTCATCAGAAGACAAAAAAAGCAGAAACAGGATGTCTCGATTGTTTATTACTTATTAGCCATTCTGGTCAAATGAGTTTGTTTAGCACATACTTAATTACCTCCATCACATTAAATCCTCAGAATAGATACGCTCGCTCGCTATGGTGCGGGGCGGTTGCAGCGGCGTCGGCGGCCCGGCTCGCCTGTGGCGTTGATTTGCTGTGAGCTCCACCAGACAATTTCCAGTTTATTACTGCTGTGTCCAGCCAGTCCCTGATGAGATTAATCAATGTCTGTGAATCATGGCGCCGCACAATTTGTTCAACGGGTCCGTTCAGGATTGTTCACTCGAGCAGCAGTGGCGGCGGTGGCGGCGGCGGGCCCTGACCGCTGATCCAGTACGGCGGCCGTGTTGAGTTAGGGCAGCGGTGATGTCTGCTGTACAGGGATGTCTGCAGCCCCCTTTTTCCCCAACCCAATTTCCACCTAAAGACTTAAGGGACACTCGCAGACGCTCCGGACGAGGCGTTGAACTCTTTTGTGTTCTTTTAATCGAATCAGACTTTTAATTCTTCGGTGAGAAGCGAGCAAGTCTTTTGTTTCACTGCAATACTTCTGGTAATTGCTTGAAGGAAGGTGTTGACTTTGACTGATTGTTTACTCTTCTATTATTGCTACGCACGCGCGCACACACACACACACACCTGCACCTTTACACACAATGAGACTTGATGAAATATGTATTGGTGCACTGGAAACAAAGCAATCAATATGAAAGGTGTTGTTTTGCAACAGACCATAACAAGAGGCATCAAAAAAGAAAAAGATGTGGCCTTCAGGTGCACTGCTTGTCTTTTTTTTTTTTTTTTACAGAAAGTGTATACATTGGTAGATTTTTTCGAGTTTATCTCCTTAATATTTTTCAGGTTCCTCATGGTAGAAATGGCCTAAATGAAACAGAGGAAAAAAAATGGCCTGTGTATGTTGCAACATACTGTAGATTCTTTGAAGATTTCCAGTCGTCCTGTCGTGATGAACATGCATATTTCTTGTCACTTGTACGCAGGTGGCGGCCGCTAATATTTTTATCCCTCACCGAGCGGGCGCTACTGAGCAGGTTTTGGTACCGCCTCCTACAAACCCCGTTTCCATATGAGTTGGGAAATTGTGTTAGATGTAAATATAAATGGAATACAATGATTTGCAAATCATTTTCAACCCATATTCAGTTGAATATGCTACAAAGACAACATATTTGATGTTCAAACTGATAAAAAAATTTTTTTTTGCAAATAATCATTAACTTTAGAATTTGCTGCCAGCAACACGTGACAAAGAAGTTGGGAAATGTGGCAATAAATACTGATAAAGTTGAGGAATGCTCATCAAACACTTATTTGGAACATTCCACAGGTGAACAGGCAAATTGGGAACAGGTGGGTGCCATGATTGGGTATAAAAGTAGATTCCATGAAATGCTCAGTCATTCACAAACAAGGATGGGGCGAGGGTCACCACTTTGTCAACAAATGCGTGAGCAAATTGTTGAACAGTTTAAGAAAAACCTTTCTCAACCAGCTATTGCAAGGAATTTAGGGATTTCACCATCTACGGTCCGTAATATCATCAAAGGGTTCAGAGAATCTGGAGAAATCCTGCACGTAAGCAGCTAAGCCCGTGACCTTTGATCCCTCAGGCTGTACTGCATCAACAAGTGACATCAGTGTGTAAAGGATATCACCACATGGGCTCAGGAACACTTCAGAAACCCACTGTCAGTAACTACAGTTGGTCGCTACATCTGTAAGTGCAAGTTAAAACTCTCCTATGCAAGGCCAAAACCGTTTATCAACAACACCCAGAAACGCCGTCAGCTTTGCTGGGCCTGAGCTCATCTAAGATGGACTGATACAAAGTGGAAAAGTATTCTGTGGTCTGATGAGTCCACATTTCTAATTGTTTTTGGAAACTGTGGACGTTGTGTCCTCCGGACCAAAGAGGAAAAGAACCATCCGGATTGTTATAGGCGCAAAGTTGAAAAGCCAGCATCTGTGATGGTATGGGGGTGTATTAGTGCCCAAGACATGGGTAACTTACACATCTGTGAAGGCGCCATTAATGCTGAAAGGTACATACAGGTTTTGGAGCAACATATGTTTCCATCCAAGCAACGTTACCATGGACGCCCCTGCTTATTTCAGCAAGACAATGCCAAGCCACGTGTTACATCAACGTGGCTTCATAGTAAAAGAGTGTGGGTACTAGACTGGCCTGCCTGTAGTCCAGACCTGTCTCCCATTGAAAATGTGTGGCGCATTATGAAGCCTAAAATACCACAACGGAGACCCCCGGACTGTTGAACAACTTAAGCTGTACATCAAGCAAGAATGGGAAAGAATTCCACCTGAGAAGTTTAAAAAATGTCTCTCCTCAGTTCCCAAACGTTTACTGAGTGTTGTTAAAAGGAAAGGCCGTGTAACACAGTGGTGAACATGCCCTTTCCCAACTACTTTGGAACGTGTTGCAGCCATGAAATTCTAAGTTGATTATTATTTGCAAAAAAAAAATAAAGTTTGAGTTTGAACATCAAATATCTTGTCTTTGTAGTGCATTCAATTGAATATGGGTGGAAAAGGATTTGCAAATCATTGTATTCCGTTTATATTTACATCTAGCACAATTTCCCAACTCATATGGAAACGGGGTTTGTAGGAGGCGGTACCAAAACCTAATTAAGTTTTGGTAATCAGAGGGCCCGACCTCCACCAGGCCATACTGGCCAATAGTAAAGTCCTGAATCCGAAAGTTGAGCCTTTTTATATAAAACTTACCTGAAAGTTTGATATAAGTCCGCTCATAACTTTTCACGGAATTAAAAAAAACCCAAAGTGAAGCCTGCGGGTGGAGGCGGGGCTGCAAGCATACACACAGAATTTGAAGCTCGTAACGTAAACGTAAGGTAATGTGAGGGAAAAGATCCACATCAGTACCAACATGTAATCAGTTGTTCTTTGTTCCATTTTGGACATTTCCTGAAAGTTTCATGTAAATCCACCTATAACTTTTTGATCAATCTATAGCGGAAGTAAAGAAACGGAGTGAACCCTTTTGTCAATCACGCACTCTTTTGTCTCTGCTATGCCATTAGTGCGCACACACACACGCACACGCACACTCACATTCTTGTATTTGTAAATCAATTCATGGTACAGATATATACTATCATCATAATACAGTCATCACACAAGTTAATCATCAGAGTATATACATTGAATTATTTACATTATTTACAATCCGGGGGGTGGGATGAGGAGGGTTTGGTTGATATCAGCACTTCAGTCATCAACAATTGCATCATCAGAAAAATGGGCATTGAAACAGTGTAGGTCTGACTTGGTAGGATATGTACAGCGAGCAGAGAACATAGTGAGTTCAGATAGCATGAGAACAAGTATATACATTAGAAATACATTTTATTATTTACATTTGGTTATTTACAATCCGGGGGAGGTGGGATGTGGAGGGTGTTAGTCAAGGGTTAAAGTTGCCTGCAGGTGTTGTTTTATTGTTTTATAGCGTAAGTAACAACGTAAGTAACAACATAAATGACACTTGGGTGGGTGAATACCTGCAAAATGGGCAGAGTGAGCAAACATTTTGTATGCTAAAATTGTTAGCATACAAAAAGTTAGCATGCATGAAATTTAAATATTTGACTCTGCGGCGTAATGTTAACATGCTAACAGTTCACATGCATAAATTAACAAAATATTTGACTTGGAGGTGTGTACCTGCAAAATTAACTAAAAAGCTAGCATGCTAAAAGTTAACATGCGTAAAGTGACAAAATGTTACAGAATAGGGTCATGGGAAAGTAGGAAAACCTGGGTTTTTTGGACATTGAAAAAAAAGAGGCTAAATATCCCGAGTACAGTAAGTGGAATGTTTTGATGGTGCAATGGTTTAAATCGGTTTCAAAATGTAGGGGAAGTACTCAAAAGAAAAGAGGTTGGAATTGAAAAGTGGAAATTTAGGGGAGCAGTGGGAATTTTTGGGACTTTTAAAATTGTTTCTCATAGTCATTCACATTGACGTCCCACTGGGGTGAGTATTCCTTGCCCGTATGTGGGCTCTGTACCGAGGATGTCGTTGTGGCTTGTACAGCCCTTTGAGACACTTGTGATTTAGGGCTGTATAAATAAACATTGATTGATTGATTGATTGAATTGGATAAAAAATGTGGGAGGACAAGGTGGACAAAAAAGAGCGGAACAATATCATTTTAAGGGCCTGATCTACCAAAGGTTTGTGTGTACTAAAACACGTGTATACTTGACAGCGCACGCAAAGCTGATCTACTAAACGCATGCGTAGAGGATTGTGCCTCTTAAGTGAGCAGAATGAGGAGCACAATCCATTTAGCGTGTATGTCTTCATGACTATGCAGAATATATGCTGATTATCAGAACGCCCACAAAACTGGGAGGAGAATATGCTAATATGAATATTTAGCACACACGGTGTGATCTGTCAAGACTAAAGCTCAACTGCAAGCACTATTTTCCATCTTATGCACGTATGAAAGGTACGTGCAAACTGGGGGTGCGTTTTGCATGAAGAAGCACACGTCAAATCATTGAATGGCTTAGTATAAAACTTTGGGGTAAACATATTCCCGGCCACGTCATGCTCTGTCACTGATGAGAATATGAGAACAGATTCCCCCCTTGGACTTCAGGTGATTCTCGTGGTGCGCGTTGTTAGTACTTGCATTGCAAAGCAGGAGGTCTTGGGTTCATATCCCTGTCATAGTTCAAATTATAGTCAGGTTTTTATACGTGTATTAATGATGCTAAAATTGTCTAATACACTAAACTTCAGCATATTACTAAAAAAAAGTGGACTGTTACAAAATCATGCTGATTGTTAAAGGCCTATTGAAATTATTTTGTTTTATTTAAACGGGAATAGCAGATCCATTCTATGTGTCATACTTGATCATTTTGCGATATTGCCATATTTTTGCTGAAAGGATTTAGTAGAGAAAATCGACGATAAAGTTCGCAACTTTTGCTCGCTGATAAAAAAGCCTTGCCTGTACCGGAAGTAGCGTGACGTCACAGGAGCTAGTATTCCTCACAATTCCCCATTGTTTACAATGGAGCGAGAGAGATTCGGACCGAGAAAGTGACGATTACCCCATTAATTTGAGCGAGGATGAAAGATTCGTAGATGAGGAACGTTACAGTGAAGGACTTGAGAGGCAGTGATGGACGTATCTTTTTTCGCTCTGACCGTAACTTAGGTACAAGCTGGCTCATTGGATTCCACACTCTCTCCTTTTTCTATTGTAGATCACAGATTTGTATTTTAAACCACCTCAGATACTATATCCTCTTGAAAATGAGAGTCGAGCACGCGAAATGGACATTTAAAGTGACTTTTATCTCCAAGACAATACATCGGTGACACACTTAGCTACTGAGCTAACGTGCTAGCATCGTTCTCAAATGAAGATAGAAACAAAATAAATAAACCCCTGACTGGAAGGATAGACAGAAGAGCAAAAATACTATTAAACCATGTACATGTAACTACACGGTTAAAAATTCTCAGCCTGGTAAGGCTTAACAATGCTGTTGCTAACGACACTAAGGCTAATTTAGCAACTTAGCAACCGGAACTCACAGAACTATGTACTCTCTCCTTTTTCTATTGTGTATCACGGATTTGTATTTTAAACCACCTCGGATACTATATCCTCTTGAAAATGAGAGTCGAGCACGCGAAATGGACATTTAAAGTGACTTTTATCTCCAAGACAATACATCGGTGACACACTTAGCTACTGAGCTAACGTGCTAGCATCGTTCTCAAATGAAGATAGAAACAAAATAAATAAACCCCTGACTGGAAGGATAGACAGAAGAGCAAAAATACTATTAAACCATGTACATGTAACTACACGGTTAAAAATTATCAGCCTGGTAAGGCTTAACAATGCTGTTGCTAACGACGCTAAGGCTAATTTAGCAACTTAGCAACCGGAACTCACAGTACTATGATAAAACATTAGTGCTCCACCTACGCCAGCCAGCCCTCATCTTCCCATCAACAGCCATGCTCACCTGCGTTCCAGCAATCAACGGCGCGACGAAGTAATTCATCCGTGGGTTTGGCGGCAAGCATCAGCTTGGCGTCTTCTATCAGGGTAAGTAGTCCTTGTTGTGTTGCTGTAAGTGTTGTACTTAGCCGCTAAGACACCGATCGCTCCCACCTACAACGTTCTTCTTTGCAGCCTCCATTGTTCATTAAACAAATTGCAAAAGATTCACCAACACAGATGTCCAGAATACTGTGGAATTTTGTCGAAGAAAACAGAGCTTTGTGTATTGTGTCCAATAGAGCCCAAACACTTCCGTGCATTTTATGACGTCACGCGCATAAATCATATCCAAAGGAGATTTTCAACCGGAAGTGTGGCGGGAATTTTAAAATTGCACTTTATAAGTTAACCCGGCCGTATTGGGATGTGTTTCAATGTTAAGATTTCATCATTGATATATAAACTATCAGACTGCGTGGTCGGTAGTAGTGGGTTTCAGTAGGCCTTTAAAGATATTAGATGATATCAATCAATTAAAGTTTATTTATATAGTCCTTAATCACAAGTGTCTCAAAGGGCTGCACAAGCCACAACGACATCCTCTGCTCAGATCCCACATCAGGGCAAGAAAAAACTCAACCCAATGGGATACAATGAATAACCTTGGAGGGGACCGCAGATGTGGGGACCCCCCTGGGCGACCGGCACAATGGACGTAGAGTGGATCTAGTTAATAGTGTGAGAATCCAGTCCATAGTGGGGCCAGCATGGGATCATCTTGAGTGGAGAAAAGTGAGCAGCACAGAGACGTCCCTAACTGATGCACCGATGAGTGGTCCACCCCGGGTCCCGACTTTGATCAGCTAGCGCCTCATCTGTTGTCACCTAATAACCTCTCCACGCAGGAGGCGGGGGCAGAGCAGAAAAGAGACGGCAGATCAACTTGTCTAAAAGGGGGATCTATTTAAAGGCTAGCGTATACAAATGAGTTTTAAGATGGGACATAAATAACATGTGGTATTGTACCTCAGTGAAAGTTTTTGTTATGCTGGAATTTCTGCAATTTTTTCCAGGTAATATTATTCATAAAGTGCTGGGATACATGTCATTTTAACATTTCAAAGCTCCTCTTTCACCACTAATTTTTGGCTTCGGTATTTGTCAAATCCTTGTTACAGCCCTGCTTTTAATACAAAATGTTCTATCTCAGTAAACATGGATGTCAACGATAACTTAAGTCGCCTTGAATAAAAGTAAATTCAGCTTTTCCAAAGTCCTGAAGTCCATATTAATCTGTTCATGAGAACAGACTTGGTAGAAAAATCTTCTCCGTGATGGATTTTGTACGGTTTGGCACGTGAGAGAGCGATGCGTCTGATTAAGAGCTATGGATCACTGGAGGAGAACGACCTTGGCGTCTATATCTGAGAATATGGCAAACGTTCGCCTAGCAGTATTGCCCAGATGACAGCGCAGCGGCCCAAACAATGAGCTGCACGCGGGCAGCCAAGTGCGATGGCGAGATGTGCTTCAGGCTTTCTTTTTTCTAGCTCAAAGGTCGAGGTGTCTCGTTAAAAATGTCTTCATGCTGAATGATGGAATTCACAGTTCTTTGGAAATGAATACAGTACAGCTCTTTTCACTTAGACATTAATATACTCCTGTCCTTAACTTTAGCAGTGCTTGATGACGGGGACTTCAATTGTCTTTCAGCTACAGGTGTACCTTGGTTTTTGTTTGTAATTCACCTGAAAGTATAGATGAAGACCGCATTGTACAAAAATTAAGCAATTTCTCCTCTAATGGGAATCTGATTTTTTGTTTGAACACTCAGTTCCCCGGAATAATATGTGGCCAATTTGGCCGTACTGTAACCGAGACGGTATACAAAACCGAGGCAACATTTTTATGGCAATTTACAAAAAACGAGGTACCAGTTTACTTTAAACTCCAGAGTAGATTACTTTGATTGATAACAAATCTATAATTGTATAGGAAAAAGCATATTAAAGTTAAAGTTAATGTACCACTGATAGTCACACACACACACTAGGTGTGGTGAAATTACCCTCTGCATTTGACCCATCTCCTTGTTCCACCCCCTGGGAGGTGAGGGGAGCAGTGAGTAGCAGCGGTGGCCGCGCTCGGGAATCATTTTGGTGATTTAACCCCCAATTCTAACCCTTGATGCTGAGTGCCTAGCAGGGAGGTAATGGGTCCCATTTTTATAGTCTTTTGTATGACTCGGCTGGGGTTTGAACTCTACCGATCTCAGGGCGGACACTCTAACCACAAGGCCACTGAGCAGGTTAGAAGTCGATCAAAATACCGCAAATTCCGGAATATAAGTCGCTACTTTTTTCTTATGCTTTGAAACCTGCGGCTTACAAAACAATGTAACAAATTTATGGATTTTCTTCGCTGACGGCCATAATGCAAATAGTTTTGAACAAAACCAAGCAAATACACTAAAAAGGTGTGTTATTGTTTGTGCTTGTTTGGAACGAGTTCGCTCACTGCAAGTGCTGCAGTGTTCTTCTGTTTAGAGCTTTTAACCGGAAATACAATTGCTGTTCTGTCTTCTAAGTCATCCATAGCGTTCCTACTCAAAATGATTCTTCATTCATCACTCCAAGCAACGTTTTATAATATAACCAAAACAATTCTTAATTACTGTCCCATGTGTGATGTCTGTAGGAGTGTTTTCATGCATATTTGTACGTGCTGTCATAATTTAATGAAGCTAGCATTGTTAGCGTTAGCTAATATGCTAACATGTCTATGAGTGTCTGTGTTAGTATTAGTATTAGTATGTTTATTAGAGTCTGTTAAGCTGCTTGGAGAACTAGGTTCCGCTTCTAGTTGGTCCGTGAAGATGATGTCTGTTTTTTTTGATCAGCCGTTTTACTGCCGTGTTACAGACACTAAACTCGCTCACAGCTTAAACGGGTTGCAGTACGAATTAAAGTCAAAAAGTGCTCGACTGTGCTGGACTTAATATTTGTTGATAATGATTTTGATCTTTTAAAGTTTATAAAAGCGGGGTCTGATTGCTAACACTCCATCATTGATTATGAAGAATCCTATAGAAGTGGCTCAAACTAATGTTTGTGTTGTCACAGATTGTGTTTTTACTCGGCTCGTTGCCGAAATGGGCTGCTGTACAAATTAATTTGCTGCACTATGTTGGACTTAAAATATTGACATAAACTTAATGGCGCTTGTTAATAATGGTTTAAATTGTTTTTAGGTATTTTACACTTCTGAATAGATGTGTCTTATAACTCTGCATAACTTCAAATGAAGGGAAAATGTGCCAGTCATATAGACAGCGCGTTGTCACGTCGTGACATTGCTGGGTTTACGAGCAGAGGAGCATGTTCGGCAGCGCACATTCAGAGTACTAACATGTTATTGCCTACGTCAGCAGACAAATTAGGAGCCTTTGTTTGCTTACTTACTACTAAAAGACAAGTTGTCTTGTATGTTCACTATTTCATTTAATGACAAACTTGCAATAAGAAACATATGTTTAATGTACCGTAAGATTTTTTGTTAAAATAAAGCCAATAATTCAATTTTTCTGTGGTCCCCTTTATTTAGAAAAGTATCGAAATATTGGTATCGTCACAACCCTAGTTTGTATCGAGGTAATGTCTAATTTAGCTCCATCTAGCTTGCTGCATAAATGCACTGCAATAGAAATTGTCACACTAAAGTGCTGGACAATTTTGAACTTAAGTAAACTTCTGGATTGATTGAAATTTAGCTGATTATCTGACATAGGGGACAACACAGGCTGGTGAAAAGTAAAATACATTTCATTGGCGGTGACGGATTGGTTAATGCTCGTGCCTCACAGCGAGAAGGTCCTGGAATCGATTCCCAGGCTTCGGGTCTTTCTCTGTGGAGTTTGCATGTTCTCCCCATGACTGTGTGGGTTCTCTTCGGGTACTCCAGCTTCCTCCCACCTTGAAACACATGCAGCGGGGGATAGTTGTTACTGTCAGTAGCTGCGTTTCCATTGCAGTTTTTCGCAAAATAAAAGCGATATTTCTAAAATGTCAACAATGTACATTTGCGACTTGTAGGTGTTTCCATTAAAAAGGTGCCATGAGCCGTAATTCTCGTAAAACCTCATCCCGCGAGACTCCACTTTGAGAAAGATATTGCAGCCACTGCTGTTGCCGTGAAGTCAATAGATGACAAAGGCAGCGGGTGATCGCTCAAAGGCGACGTCCTTATGGCTCCCTCGACATTGTTCGGGCATGTCGGTCTCTCCAAGCCTGTGAGTCGGCCTCTATTGATGGGAAGGGGCCTGCAAGACGGCCCGGTCCTGCCTCGTTCCCCCTGCCTAACCGATTGGAAGCGAGACAAGTCTGCCCTAGTTGTTCTGCGTTGGTGCCCCACCGGTTTCTGTGTTTATATGTGACCAGCTGCAAATGCGAAAAAAGTGTTTCCATCATGCTTTTAGCGAAACACTTCAATATCGACACATCTGAAAAACCACCTCATGAGAGTTCCAAAATCAATCAATCAATCAATCAAAGTTTATTTATATAGCCCTTAATCGCAAGTGTCTCAAAAGGCTGCACAGGCCACATCGACATCCTCGGCTCAGATCCCACATCAGGGCAAGAAAAAGTTCAACCCAATGGGATACAATGAGAAACCTTGGAGGGGACCGCAGATGTGGGCACCCCCCTCTGGGCGACCGGCGCAATGGACGTCGAGTGGATCTAGTTAATAGTGAGAATCCAGTCCATAGTGGGGTCAGCATGGGATCATCTTGAGTGGAGACAAGTCAGCAGCGCAGACATCCACAACTGATGCACAGATGAGTGGTCGACCCCGCGTCCGGACTTTGAACAGCTAGCGCATCATCTGTTGTCACCTAGTAACCTCTAACTTGTCTAAAAGGGGGATCTTTTTAAAGGCTAGCGTATACAAATTAGTTTTTAGACGGGACTTAAATGCTTCTACTGAGGTAGCATCTCTAACTGTTACTGGGAGGGCATTCCAGAGTACTGGAGCCCGAATAGAAAACGCTCTATAGCCCGCAGACTGTTTTTAGGCTCTGGGAGTCACTAATAAGCTGGAGTTCTTAGAACGCAGATTTCTGGCCGGGACATATGGTACAATACAATCAGCAAGATAGGATGGGGCTAGACCAGGGGTCGGCAACCTTTACCACTCAAAGAGCCATTTTGACAAGTTTCACAAATTAAAGAAAACAATGGGAGCCACATAACTTTTTCGAAAATTTTAAATGAAATAACACTTCATACAAAGCTTTTTTTGCTTTGTGCTATGTTTTAACCAGGGGTCTCAAACACACGCCCCGGTCCGCACCTTATTATGACAAACTAATGTTAATGCGGCCCGCGAGGTTTATATGAATGGCGATTGACAGCGTCATACTTGCCAACGTTCCCAATTTTTCCGGGAGACGCCTGAAGATGCAAGGCTTGATAGCACTGCTTTTAGCACCCTCTACAGTCTGCAAATATAGCGCACCTGCTCGGTCACACATGTTGAATGCATGCTTCTGTTTGCACACGTCAGTGACAACAAGGCATACTTGGTCAACAGCCACACAGTTTACACTGACGGTGGCCGTGGAAAAAAACTTTAACACTGTTACATTAAAAATATGCACCACACTAAAAAAGAATGACAAACACATTTCTGGAGAACATCCGCACTGTAACACAACATAAACACAACAAAACAAATACCCAGAATGGCATGCAGCCCTGACTCTTCCGCTACCACCAAAACCCGCCCACCTCAACCGACGCACGGAGGGGTGGGGTGGGGGGGATGTGTGTGTGTGTGGGGGGGGGGGGGGGGGGGGTTTGGAGTCAGGGCTGCATGGCATTCTGGGTATTTGTTGTGTTGTGTTTATGTTGTGTTACGGTGCGCAGGTTCTCCAGAAATGTGTTTGTCATTCTTTTTTGGTGTGGGTTCATAGTGTGGCGCATATTTGTAACGTAACAGTGTTAAAGTTGTTTTATACGGCAACCGTCAGTGTAAACTGTGTGGCTGTTGACCAAGTATGCCTTGCTGTCTCCTACATGTACGAGTCCAAGCTCAATACAACATGGGACCTGTCTGGCATGCTGTTTGTACAACCTATTGAGGACAATAAATGCAGAACCATCAGGGTATGCCCTTAATTCAGTTGTTAAGGTGAAAATCTGAAAATATTTTCTTCGAGGGATTTCTAGGAGAGTCACGGAGATCGTAAGTAAGCTGCTGGGAAAATCGGGAGGGTCGGCAAGTATGCAGCTGAGCCGCATCAGAGTGGTCAAAGAGCCGCATGTGGCTCCGGAGCCGCGGGTTGCCGACCCCTGGGCTAGACCGTTTAGTATTTTATACGTAAGTAGTAAAACCTTAAAGTCGTGTCTTAAGTACACAGGAAGCCAGTACAGGTGAGCCAGTATGGGCGTAATATGATCAAACATTCTTGTTCTTGTCAAAAGTCTAGCAGCCACATTTTGTAAAATGTTTTAGCGATATTTGAGACGTTTTTCGAAATATGGGTGGTTTCCATTACCACTTTCTCATTGCGATATTTAGGTTTTGCACATTTCTAGGGGTTATGGATGCATGGATTGCAGGTCGCAAAGTTAACAGTAAATACAGTACTTACCCTTGCAGCTTTGTTTACATTATTTTGACTGCTTCTCAACTTACTGATGCTTGGTGATATTGACTTACATAATATTAACAGTGCTTTAATGAATGAATAGGTATGTACAATTACTATCAATAACACATTATTTGGAATTGTATTAAATCATATAGACTCAAATGTTAGAGGTTGTGGCATCCCAGCCAGCACAAGACATTGATACAACGTTGATTATACATACATGCCCTTTAAAACTGACTTTGAAACAATGTTGCAAAATAGTTGTATTTGAAAATTGAGACAATGTTGATGTCCAACGTTGGTTGGGAAATGACCACATTTCAATGGCCAAATCAACGTCAGAACCCAACATTGATTAAACTTTGTCAAAAAGCATGTTGTTTCAATGTTATGTTTAAGTTGCTCAACTTCAGGACCTAATTCAACAAGTTCTCAACCTTGTTTTAATGTCTTGTGCTTGCTAGCATTACTGTTATGTGTCTTTACCAAGTACTTAATTTTTACCCATCAAGCTTGCGGCCTGATTGGGCTGCAGTAGACATTTAGTGCTGACCAGGGGAAAAAATACTGTTATGACTTGATTTTAATGGCACTGGATGAAAACACTGTTTTATGGGTCCTTCAAACTCCTGAATGAGTAAGTATGATTAATAGTAACCATAACTGATTTTGAGGAGAACATTTAGTTAGTAGTATAGAGTTTGATCAATGCAATGTTTGCTAGGAGGGTATGTTTTTATCAGAGGCTTAACTAGCTTGCTGCCTACACCGGCAGTGGTACAAATTAAATTAGAAAATTGCTGGACTATAGAAATGATATCTTGTTTAAAATTATTGTAGATTTTGGGAGAGTGAAAACTGGAAAGTAAAAAAGATAGGTTTCCCAATAGGTGAATTTAGCACTCATGCACTACAACTTTGTTTACATTATTTTTAACTGCTTCTTAAAGGCCTACTGAAACCCACTACTACCGACCACGCAGTCTGATAGTTTATATATCAATGATGAAATCTTAACATTATAACACATGCCAATACGGCCGGGTTAACTTATAAAGTGACATTTTAAATTTGCCGCTAAACTTCCGGTTCGAAACGCCTCTGAGGATGCCGTATGCGCGTGACGTAACCCGGGGAACACGCATATGCCTTCCACATTGAAGCCAATACGAAATAGCTCTGTTTTCATTTCATAATTCCACAGTATTCTGGACATCTGTGTTCGTGAATCTGTTGCAATCATGTTCATTGCATTATGGAGAAAGAAGCTGAGCAAGCAAAGAAGAAAGTTGTCGGTGCGAAATGGACGTATTTTTCGAACGTAGTCAGCAACAACAGTACACAGCCGGCGCTTCTTTGTTTACATTCCCGAAAGATGCAGTCAAGATGGAAGAACTCGGATAACAGAGACTCTAACCAGGAGGACTTTTGACTTCGATACACAGACGCCTGTAGAGAACTGGGACAACACAGACTCTTACCAGGATTACTTTGATTTGGATGACAAAGACGCAGACGTGCTTCTGTGAGTATGCAGCTTTGGCTTCTAAACATTTGATCGCTTGACCGTATGTGCGCAACTTTTTTTTGCGTATGTACGTAACTTTTTAAAAATATATAAGCTTTATGAACCTTGGGTTAGGTGAACGGTCTTTTGGGCTGAGTGATTGTGTGTGTTGATCAGGTGTTTGAATTGTATTGCCGTGTTCTATGGAGCTAGGAGCTAGCATAGGAGCTAGGGGCTAGCATAACAAACACGCAGGTGTTTTTATGCAGGATTAATTTGTGGCATATTAAATATAAGCCTGGTTGTGTTGTGGCTAATAGAGTAAATATATGTCTTGTGTTTATTTACTGTTTTAGTCATCCCCAGCTGAATACCAGGTACCGTGAGTATGCAGCCTTGGCTGCTAAACATTTGATAGCTTGACCGTACGTGCGCGTCACGTACGTAACTTTTTAAAAATATATGAGCTTTATGAACCTTGGGTTAGGTGAACGGTCTTTTGGGCTGAGTGATTGTGTGTGTTGATCAGGTGTTTGAATTGTATTGGCGTGTTCTATGGAGCTAGGAGCTAGCATAGGAGCTAGCATAACAAACACGCAGGTGTTTTTATGCAGGATTAATTTGTGGCATATTAAATATAAGCCTGGTTGTGTTGTGGCTAATAGAGTATATACTATATATATGTCTTGTGTTTATTTACTGTTGTAGTCATTCCCAGCTGAATATCAGGTACCGTGAGTATGCAGCCTTGGCTGCTAAACATTTGATAGCTTGACCGTATGTGCGCGTCACGTACGTAACTTTTTAAAAATATGTAAGCTTTATGAACCTTGGGTTAGGTGAACGGTCTTTTGGGCTGAGTGATTGTGTGTGTAGATCAGGTGTTTGAATTGTATTGGCGTGTTCTATGGAGCTAGGAGCTAGCATAGGAGCTAGGAGCTAGCATAACAAACACGCAGGTGTTTTTATGCAGGATTAATTTGTGGCATATTAAATATAAGCCTGGTTGTGTTGTGGCTAATAGAGTATATATATGTCTTGTGTTTATTTACTGTTGTAGTCATTCCCAGCTGAATATCAGGTCACCCTCGGCTCTCACAGCATCTTCCCTATCTGAATAGCTTCCACTCCCCACTAGTCCTTCACTTGCACTTTACTCATCCACAAATCTTTCATCCTCGCTCAAATTAATGGGGAAATTGTCGCTTTCTCGGTCCGAATCTCTCTCACTTCATGCGGCCGTCATTGTAAATAATAGGGAACTTTGCGTATATGTTCAACTGACTACGTCACGCTACTTCCGGTAGGGGCAAGCCTTTTTTTTATCAGATACCAAAAGTTGCAATCTTTATCGTCGTTGTTCTATACTAAATCCTTTCAGCAAAAATATGGCAATATCGCGAAATGATCAAGTATGACACATAGAATAGATCTGCTATCCCCGTTTAAATAAAAAAAAAATCATTTCAGTAGGCCTTTAACTTAATAGTGCCTGTTGATTAGGCTGACCATACGTCCAGGGTTAAACAAAACAAACTGTGGAGGCGTGCGTGCGCACGCAGAAACATTCGTGAGGGAGGGGCAGAGACAGAGAGACAGAGAGCGAGAGAGCTAGTGAGTGGAGAGACAGACATGAAAACAAGAAATGCCGAAACGTAAATGCAACTTCACGGATGATTTGCGGAAAAAGTATTTGTGTTTTCGTCCTGGACGTGACACATGGGAAGCAGAATGCACTGTGTGCAAAGCAGGAACATACAAGCCCATATCGACACTACAAAGCACAAAACAGCTGTGCAGGGCGAGAGCTCGTCTGCTAAATTGACAGAGTACTTTGTGTGACCTGGAAAAGGAGAAGACATTGTAAACGCAGCAGAGGGTGTTTTAGCATTCCACACAGTCAAACACCATAACAGTTACAGGTCGATGGATTGCACCAGTGCTTTGCTGAAAAAAGCTTTCCCAGACTCAGACACGGCAAAAAAGTTTTCAAGTGCACGCACCAAAACAGAGGCGATTTTCAACAGTGTTATAGCGCCCCACAGCATCGACATTTCGCTAGAAGCGCTCACAGAAATAAAGTACTGTGGCATCGCTACAGATGGGAGTAACCATGGTGCAGTGAAAATATTCCCAATCATAATCCAGTATTTTGACTGGAAGAAAGGTGATGTACAATCAACATTGCTTGAGGTCAAAGACACACCTAATGAGACAGCGGACACCATTGCAAACTACTTGATTGAAACACTGAAAAAAAAAAAATTTGTCAGAAAAATGTATAGGTGACAACTGCAACACAAACTTCGGAGGAATCAGACGTGATGAAGGGGGGAAGAATGTGTATGCAAATTTGAAGAAGTTGCTCCAGAACAAGACGCTGATCGGTGTGGGTTGCCCAGCACACATAATGAACAATTGTGTCCATCATGGTGCAGACACACTTGATATTGAAATGGAAAATATCATGTTCAAAATCTACCAGTACTTCCACATTTACACTGTGCGCACTGAGAGTTTGAAGGAGTACTCTGACTTTGTTGATGTTGAATACAGAAAGCTCCTTTCCCACAGCAAGACACGATGGCTGTCATTATTCCCTGGAATCGAGAGGCTGCTACAGATGTTTCCAGCATTAAAGGGATATTTTCTGTCACAGGAAAAAACACTTGTAATGATCAAGAGGTTTTTTGAAAATTAATTCAGTGAAATTTACCTCTGGCACATGCATTCACTCATGTGTGTATTCCACTCACCCATTAAAGAAATGGAAAAGGAAAATAATTCCATTGTTGAAGTGCGCAACATTATGCAGAGAGTCCACACAACACTTGAGGAACGGCAGAGAAACAACTTCATGTCCCTGAAAGTTAAGGGACTCCTGGCACAGAAGCGCACAGATGGGCATGGAAAAGAACGTGAGCAGTTCAATGCTGATGTACAGGGTCTCTACAGTGCATGCCTGCAGTATCTCCAGAAGTGGATGACACCCATGGAAGAACTCACCCCATTCATGTGGATGGATCTGAGTCAGACACCTAGTTGGAATGATGTGGAAGCCTGCATCAAGTACCTTGGAGAAAAGGGGGTGCCAATTGATGATGCCAAGTGTTTTGATCAGGTCACCAATCTCAAGAAATTCACTGAAAGTAGCAACAGTGATGGAGAGTTCAATGGCTTGCAAGTTCACCAGAAGCGGTGCAAATATTTTGAGAAGGCCAAAAGCATTGCATGTTACTCGGAGCTGCTGAAGATTGCACAGTTTGTCTTTGCCCTTCCTTCTCACAATGCAAATGTTGAGAGGGTTTTCTCACTGATGCAGAGCCAGTGGACCAAGGAAAAGAGCAGGTTGTCTGTTGAGTCATTGAAAGGGCTTCTATTTGTACAATACAACTTCAAAGAAACATCCTGCACGGACTTCCATGCTTTTTTGGTGAGCAACCGGAAACTGCTGGGGAAAATAAGCTCTTCAGCTAAATATGCATGGGCAAACAAGGAAGGCCAGGGAGACGAGGATGAAGACCAGGGAGATGAGGAGGAAAACCAAGGAGATAAGGCCAAGACGACTAAATAAGAAGAAACGCAATACACTACTTCTCCTTTTTTTGTTTTAAATGTTGACTCTGCATTATTTATTTATTTATTTATTTTACAGAAGCCTAAAATAATTGGCTCAGAAATGCTACCTCTGTTTTTGTTGTTTTAACTATTTGTGAATTACTCTTCACCTATGGTGTATTCTCTGAGAACCTCTGTTTTTGTTTCAAATGTTGATGCATTATTTCTATTTTTTACATTAGAATGGTCCACCAGACTGAAAAGAGACATTTAAAAAAATGGGCTGTTACCAGTTTTTTGTTTACATTTAATTAACCTGTTTTGAGGCATTATTTATGTTTACATTATATACAAGAAGTTATTTTGAATATTCCTACCTCTGCACTTTTTCTAAAACTGTGAATGTTACAGAATGTAATTGTGACTTATTTTGTTATACTGTCAACAGAGGAGAAAAAATGCTTTATTTAAATAAATATATTATTTATAAAGCAAGTTCGAGTATCATTGGCAAATTTTCACCTAGTCCCGGCCTTGGCACGCATATGTGTCCTCTTTTTGGGATTTCAGAATATGGTTAGCCTACTGTTGATACTCATTTGAATCATAATGTAGACCATTTAAACTAGATAGGTATGATTAATAATTGTCCCATAAGTGATTGTGAAAAAAATTGTGTCACTCAACATGTACCAGTATCGGTAATTGAGATCCAACTGGCTCCCCTCCTAAATGGGCGGCAATAGAATTTGTCAAAATGAAGACAGCAAGTGCTGGACTGTATTGAGTTTTAAAAAAGATGCAATTGATTGAAAGTATTTTGTATTATAGTGCAAAACAGTATAAAATAAATTAGGTTTCTCAAGTGGTGAAGTTAGCGAGTTGCACCCATGCAAGCCAGCCGTAAAACTTTGTTTGCTTTGGTTTTTTTGACTGCTTCCTAAAAATAATCAATAAGCTGGAGTTACTTTAGTTTGCAATTGATCGTAAATATGTTTAACTCTGAGCCTCAGGTTATGCTGCCTTTTTGTGTGGCTATTGCGCTTGTTTTCTTCTCTTTTTTTGTGCTTTTTGAAGATCATTGCTGTTCATGCGCTCATATGTATGCTTCATGTAGCCTAATGTTGTCAACACATGGCAGTAACATGCAAAACTGTTGACATTGCATGTTTTCAGACGTCACCCCCCCATCTGCGTGACATTGCCATCAAGTCGTCGTGTGACATTTGAGTGAGACGAACGTATTCACCTCGCTTGACTTGGCTCTGCCACACATGGCTGCTGGAAAAGCCGCCTGGCGTCTTCACTCTCCTTACACTGTCAACAACTTGATGATTTTATCACTGTGGAGAGGAGGCGAAAGCCAGCAGCCATTCAGGGCCTCATGCTTTATTTATTTACACGCTTTTCACATTGCTAGTGCTTCTTTTCTTTCTTCTACCTGCCTTAACTCATTGTGGCATGCGGCTGCGATGGCAGGCTATCATTTTGTGACATTTTATTTAAATGACAGACAGCTAGGGTTGGCAACTTCCTGAAATAAATAAAAGAGAAAATCTTGTTGGCAGGGCCGGTGTTTCGAAAAAATTAGCTGCTTCATAAACAAATGCAACCAGTTGCCTAAAACTAATGGATGGATTTAGATACAATTTAAAGAAAATGTCCAAAATAGGTCCTGGAACAAGTGCTTTTGTGGTTTTCATTAATATTAATATATGAGCTTGTCATACAACGTAGACCAGCTATGCTCAAACTGTGGTTTTATTTTCCTCTATTGAAACATAGTGTTACTGTTCAAACTGTGTACAATATACTTGATAAAGAAAACCTTTGCCTTATTTTTAATGAATTCTTAGGTCTACTACGATACTGCATTTTAATGTTGGTCTTTATAGTAGTACTATGAGAGCCAAGTGTTTTCTGAGATGGTACTTGGTGATAAATAGTTTGAGAACCACTGTTAAAGACAAACATTTGGCCATGCCCTTTAGGTTAATCAAGGTTTATACCGTTTTGGTTTGTTTCCTGGTATGCGAAATCATGCTAAAGATATCCACAATATAGCAACCTTCCATCCATGCATCTATTTTCTACCGCTTGTCCCTATCGGCGACTATCCCAGCTGCATTTGGGGCGGAAGGTGGGGTACACCCTGGACAAGTCGCCACCTCATCTCAGGGTTTACACAGATAGACAGACAACATTCACACTCACATTCACTCAATTTAGTGTTGCCAATCAGCTTATCCCCAGGTGCATGTCTTTGGAGGGGAGAACATGCAAACTCCACACAGATGGTAAGGTTATTTTGTTCAAGGGAACCTTTAGCGTTGATGATGTGCATGCTGAGTAGTGTTGGGTAGCAAATTTTTACAGGTAGCACATTTTTCAAAACATCGGCCAAACTTATCGTCTTCACCCTTATCAACGTGGTGATTGGTTTGGCCTTTTTTTGCGAAATTATACTATTGGTCTCAAACTTGGATTTAAATAAATGCATGTTTTGGAGTACTAACAATAGCCTGCATGCAAAACAAATTGCTGAACAACTTAGGTTAATGCAGAATTTAAAAATATCAAAATGTTGTAAATTTAACTCTTAAAGAAAATGATATTCTGTTTTACTTGGTTGGTTGTTGGTGTTGCCTGATGGACAACAAACCGGCTTTCACTGGTTTTGTTGTCTCTGATATTTTTTTATGACCACTACTAGCAGCAGCATGGCGTTTATTGTCACACAATTCACCATCATGGGCAATAGAAAAAACGAGATGGCAAACCACGCAGTGCACTTTGTAGACATAGTTGCTCACCTTTTCCAGCCACATATTGTCCTTTTCCCAATCGAATTTGTATTTATGCAGCCTTTTCGTTTTGTTGCTTGGTGGAAAAAGCTTAATGAGGTTGTTACCTGTGTGCGTAGCATCGGTGTCGTCATCATCCCTTTCAGCCATGCTTTTCCTTTTGTGTTCTCATCTGTTTTCTTCCGGTATTTTTGTCGCACACGCCAGTGCCTCAAGTACCTCAAGTTTCTAAGCCATTGGGATCAGCCGAATTCTGTGCTGTAATGGTCATGTGTGAGGGTGCTGTCAGCTCATTGATCCTAGAGTAGGTAAGGGCTGCTGCTTTACCGTAAAATGCAATATAAAAGCGCCTTGTCATGCATTAATTCCATTGACATTTCAAAGACTGTTTTTATTCACACTGTAATACGGGACAGAGTGCATCCCTTTACAGATTGATAAGGGGCGCATACTTATGTTACTAAATATGGGCCAATTCCGTTTTTCAAGGGACGGTTGGCAACCCTACAGACAGCTTGTCATCGACGGCTTTACATAATTTTATACTTGATGCCAGCAGTGAAGAGCAGATTACTGCCGCTCGTGAGGATATTCGTAGTAACGGGTGGCTCGATATATACCAAGGTTCTCGAAGCTGGTGTCAATTCTGATATTATAATATCAATATTTTTACACATTTTTGAGGAGGTACAAGAGGTTAACTATAAGACCTATTGCTTTGATTCAAAATGATGTCACGTCCAGCTGATTGAATACGTGTGATGGTCAAGGCTTTTCTCAATGGGTATTAGGTGCCATTTAGTGTTTCTCGAAGAAAGATGCCCTATATGCTTGCATTGTTTTCAGCTGTACGAACCGTTTAAATTGCAAAAAGGATAAATATTTTTTCAGAAATCCTCGAGAGGTAATCAAGAATGGTGGAAGAGTGCAAGATTTTATTAAAAAAAGATGGCATAAGTACCACGCACTCTAGGAAAAATAGGGAGCACAGCAGAAGAATGCACAAGTTTGCAATGATCACTAAAATTTGATATACTTTTAACGTTTATTTCCTATTTAAGTATTATCTTGATATTATTCGGCAAGTCTAAATAAAAAAAAATAAAATGTGAGCAAAACCTAAAAGAGTTAAGCTTTTACCAAAGGTGACAATCATAAATGAAGCTTTCACCACATACACAATGTTGACGTCTATAGTTATATTTTGACAAAGACGGGAAAAACAGGCATACTCGTAAAACGGCAGTTGCAACAGCAAGGGCAGGCAACAAACATGACTGTAGACTTGAAGTTAAAACATGAAATGCAAACTTACCTGAGCAGAAACGATGCATATTTATCCGGGAGAGTCTTGATACCAATTTCCTTGACCCAACCAGACAAAGAAGTTGTAGACCTCCACGCTTTTCCAAGGTTTCATCTGTTTTTTCGTGTAGAATGATGTCTGGAGCACACGATGGTTTAACATGTTAGGGAACTCCGCCAACAAATATTCCTTTATCACTCACAAATCTTTTTATTTTTTATAAAGTATAGGGATCTATTCCATTGCATAGTTGGATTTTTTGCTCATATCTGCTTTTTGCAGGAGGATATAGGCCCCTTGTCTACTCAAGGTAGAACAGCCGTCTTAGTTTGGTTGACCACCACTGGTTTTCACTTCCGGGAAGACGTCACATGTTGGAATACAAGCAATAATTCAGCATACAATTAATATTTATGGTGTTTAATATTTATTAGACTATTTAACTAGAAGTTTGACGTATCAGCCCCAGTGCAACTAAATAGCCACATTTTCAGTTTATAGTAAGTGGCAGAAGTTTGACATCTTAGTTAGTAATCAACAAATCCAGTGCAGCAGATCCTAACTATTTGCTAGAGTTGCATTCTGAGACCTCCAGCGAATGGTAAGAAAACGTAGTTGAGATGACCATACAATTGTTTATTTTGGACATGGGTTGCTCCCCGCGAATTAAACACTTCTGCTAGCTCGGCATTTTCTTTGACTTTGGATAAGCATTTGCAATAAAGGTTATGACATATCAAATGTAAATAATCATCAAGCTGGCGCATTTTGAAAAGCGGAGCCTTACTTTTGGGCACTTTCTATCAGGCATGCTTGCTTTGTTGGCATGGGAAATTATACCATTATATAGAGGTAGTCCGGCTGAGTCCATTCTTGTTTTCCCGCCCAGAGTTGAGCAGGTGCCAAGTCTTCAACTGAATGTGACGTCTTGTGCATCGGATGTATTCAAATTTTATACGGATTGATTTGACATGAATCGGTACCTATGAAAGTACTGATTTTGGTACCCATCCCACTCGTAAATGCTGTTTTTCATTATTTCATTACTTCATAAAACTACTGCTGTTTGTTGTACATTCTCTTGTATTGTTATTGATACAATAGTTCTTATTTAAAAATGTTTTTTAAGGCATGGAACAGGTTAGAATTGTGGTGTTTTGGGGGAGCTAAAAAAGTGTTTGTTATACCATGGTCTATTTTACTTGATATACAATTTATTGTATCAGCATCAGTGGATTTTAGCTTACACTTTCTAGCAGCGTAATGTTGTATTCCAGAAAACTGGGAAATGTGAACAACCTTCAACAACATGTATGTACTGTATGTGATTGCTACAAAGTCCTATAGTCACTGAAGGGATTTTGCATGTCTAAGATATTATCTCTTTTTGCCTTAAACGTTTTTGAGTTCAGACCTCGTAAGCTCCAAGTGTGATATGTCGGATGGCATGTAAGCAGCATGCAGCGCGTGTTTGACTTGATTGCCCTCCCTTCCCTTTGCTGTACATTCCATTCCATCTGCTTTAGAGTACATTTACGACTTCTTCACTTGAACGAACGCTCCATCACAGAGAATATTTCGTCTTGCTTCCATTC
The DNA here is from genome assembly GCF_033978785.1 of Entelurus aequoreus. Classification (NCBI taxonomy): domain Eukaryota; kingdom Metazoa; phylum Chordata; class Actinopteri; order Syngnathiformes; family Syngnathidae; genus Entelurus; species Entelurus aequoreus. The sequence goes on along the minus strand of NC_084734.1, from coordinate 43,836,806 downwards.
AAATTTTTCAACAAGTTTAATTAGTGCTCCGCATCAAAACTGTGAAAGTTGTGAATCGATTTTCCTGCAATGTCTGATATTTGATTCAGATTTTTATGACATTATCTGAATTGAATGTTGGACCTATAGCCAACAACTACAGCACAACAGATTTGTATCTGCCAAAGAAGAGTTGGTTTCTGAGTGATGTCGGATATAGCTTCAACCAGTTCACTCAGGCATGCAGGAAGCTTTCCTCACTGCTCCCTCCTGGTTATGATGGTTTACCTATGGAAAGCTTGTTACGACTTTGACTTCATAGTCACATTTGATCGTCTTCTCAGCGATCCGCCAGAGCACACCTGAGGACCTCACTCAACTATCCAACAGGGATGTGAATCTTTCAAAAACATACGATTAGTTTAAAAACATTTCCGATTCTTGGGGTGACAATTTGAGACAGAATTGATTTTCGATTTAAACCTATTCTCACAATATATTAATTGGTGTTACAATAAAACCTTTTCAAAACACACATACAAAAGCTCCTACCGGGTGCTGACGTAGGATGTAGCACAGAGATAGCCGAAAGCAGTGTTTTTTGGGGTTTTTTGTTATACACTTTTCCACCACTTGTGGCAGTAATGACAATCTCAAACAAACAGAAGAAGCCTGAAGCTAAAGTCATGCAGAAGTTTCTTAAGCGCAAAAAAGATGACCAAAGAGGTGAAGCCCTATTTTCATTTGCCCTTTAATTTTATTGACTGCTTAGTTCAGAAACATATTCATTATCTATTTAGTTTATTTTAGCACAACATAATTATGTATGTATGTATATAATATATGTATATTTATTTTGTGTTAGTGGTGTGGTTAGTACTTATTTTTCTAATCAGCCTGACCTAACCCTAAAGTTTGTCTTAATAAATATAAATATATAATATAATAAATATTATTTTTGTGATTAACAGATGGATTTATATTATTTGACATATAATTACTGAATACAATTAAAATCAAGAGTAAGATGACTAATTCTGTATTAATATTTGAGTGGGCCTCGGGCCCCTCTGTAGTGGAAAAGTTGGGCCCCTAGGTTAAAAATGTTAAGAACCCCTGGCCTAAAATATCTAAAGAAACAAATTTGACTATGAAAATCTTAAATGGAGAAAATGACACCTATGTTACACTCGAGGGAAGACCTGTTAAAGAAAAGACGGCTGAAGTGGCTTAATGATGTTTAATTATGTTTGATATAGAAGCTACTTTTTGACAATATTAAATAGTCTACTGGAAGGGTGATTTTTTTTATTTTTATGTACAGTATGTTCACACACGTTGACGTTTATTGTTTTTTTGCTTAGTTTTTTTTGAGAAAATACAATTGTATGTCTGTCTTTCTTTTCAGTTTTGCACTATTGACAAAATGGCGGCGCCCTAAAGGCAGCGGCTTGCAAACGCTCTTGGGAGTGTAGAGCGATTTGGCAAAAATATCCGTCAATTCTGTCTATTTCATGGCTGGCTCAAAGCGTGGACACTCTGTGATCACATACGACCGACAGACAATTTTGGATGTGGATAGATCGGGTCGTTATAGACTGAAAGATGCATGTACAATGGACCTCCTCGCTAGCATGGGAATACTGCGCGGGCTACATCGAGCGGCCTTTGAATCAGCGGAGTCAAGTACTAGCGGGGACCGTCAATGGAGGAGACGTAAGCGGTGTGAGCGGAAGCAGAAGCGGGGATGCCGAGCGGGGCTAACAACAAAGCGAAAAGCTAATCCTCAAAGAAGCGTGGAGTGTCCGGGTAAGAAGTCATTTAAACTAGAACTAGCCGGCGCCAGGCTGGATAATCCCTGCACACATAGCAATTCTCTTAGAATAAAACACAACTCACATAATGTTTTTTCTTTTGTGACTGTGTCAGAGGCAGACATACAATCTACTGAGGTGGCTAACTATGATGCGTTCAATTTATCGCAGCACCAAGCAAGCAATCTGAAAATTCCCGTCGTATCAATTCCTAGATATGGTCGAAACTATTTAAAGTGCACTACGGATAATAAACGCAACAATATTAATATTGCTACTTCGGATAATTTCAACAAGCAATCCTCAAAACAGCCCACTACCTATAATATGGGCTTTTTAAACATAAGATCATTATCTTCCAAAACGGTATTAGTTAATGAGGTCATTAGAGACAACAAACTTGACGTCTTTGGTCTCGCCGAGACCTGGCTCAAACCAGACAATTTTTTTGCGCTAAATGAGGCATCTCCTCCTAACTATACCAATGCACATGTTGCCCGTCCTCTTAAAAGTGGAGGGGGTGTCGCACTAATATACAATGGAAACTTTAATCTTACACCTATCGTAAATAATAAATATCTCATTTGAGGTGCTCACTATGAGGTTTGTCACACTGCTGCCTCTCCACCTGGCTGTTATCTACCGCCCCCCTGGGCCCTATTCGGACTTTATCAGTGAATTCTCAGGGTTTGTTGCTGATCTAGTGACGCACGCCGACAATATAATCATAATGGGGGACTTTAATATCCATATGAATACCCCATCGGACCCTCCGTGCGTGGCGCTCCAGACTATAATTGATAGCTGTGGTCTTACACAAATAATAAATGAACCCACGCATCGCAACGGTAATACGATAGATCTAGTGCTTGTCAGGGGTGTCACCACCTCTAAAGTTACGATACTCCCGTACACTAAAGTAATGTCCGATCATTACCTTATAAAATTCGAAGTTCTGACTCATTGTCAACAAACTAATAATAATAATAATAACTACTATAGCAGCCGCAACATTAATGCTGCCACAACGACGACTCTTGCTGACCTACTGCCTTCGGTAATGGCACCATTCCCAAATTATGTAGGGTCTATTGATAACCTCACTAACAACTTTAACGACGCCCTGCGCGACACCATTGATAGTGTAGCACCACTAAAGCTAAAAAGGGCCCCTAAAAGGCGTACCCCATGGTTTACAGAAGAAACTAAAGCCCATAAATTATCATGTAGAAAGCTGGAACGCAAATGGCGTGCGACTAAACTTGACGTTTTCCATCAAGCTTGGAGTGATAGTTTAATAACTTATAAACACATGCTTACCTCAGCTAAAGCTAAATATTACTCAAATCTCATCCACCTCAACAAAAATGATCCTACATTTTTGTTTAGTAAAGTAGCATCGCTAACCCAACAAGGGACTCCTCCCAGTAGCTCCACCCACTCAGCAGATGACTTTATGAATTTCTTTAATAAGAAAATTGAACTCATTAGAAAAGAAATTAAAGACAATGCATCCCAGCTACAATTGGGTTCTATTAACACAGATACGACTGTATATACGACGGACACTGCCCTCCAAAATAGTTTCTCTCTCTTTGATGAAATAACATTGGAGGAAGATTTAAAATGTGTAAATGGGACAAAACAAACAACATGTTTACTTGACCCAATTCCTGGGAAACTTATTAAGGAGCTTTTTGTATTATTAGGTCCATCAGTGTTAAATATTATAAACTTATCACTTTCCTCTGGCACTGTTCCCCTAGCATTCAAAAAAGCGGTTATTCATCCTCTACTCAAAAGACCTAACCTCGATCCTGATCTCTTGGTAAACTACCGGCCGGTGTCCCACCTTCCGTTTATCTCGAAAATCCTCGAAAAAATTGTCGCACAGCAGCTAAATGAACACTTAGCGTCTAACAATCTCTGTGAACCTTTTCAATCCGGTTTCAGGGCAAATCACTCTACGGAGACAGCCCTCGCAAAAATGACTAATGATCTATTGCTAACGATGGATTCTGATGCGTCATCTATGTTGCTGCTTCTTGATCTTAGCGCCGCTTTCGATACTGTTGATCATAATATTTTATTAGAGCGTATCAAAACGCGTATTGGGATGTCAGACTTAGCCTTGTCTTGGTTTAACTCTTATCTTACTGACAGGATGCAGTGTGTCTCCCATAACAATGTGACCTCGGACTATGTTAAGGTAATGTGCGGAGTTCCCCAGGGTTCGGTTCTTGGCCCTGCACTCTGTAGTATTTATTACATGCTGCCGCTAGGTGACATCATACGCAAATACGGTGTTAGCTTTCACTGTTATGCTGATGACACCCAACTCTACATGCCCCTAAAGCTGACCAACACGCCGGATTGTAGTCAGCTGGAGGCGTGTTTTAATGAAATTAAACAATGGATGTCCACTAACTTTTTGCAGCTCAACGCTAAGAAAACGGAAATGCTGATTATCGGTCCTGCTCAACACCGACATCTATTTAATAATACCACCTTAACATTTGACAACCAAACAATTACACAAGGCGACTCGGTAAAGAATCTGGGTATTATCTTCGACCCAACTCTCTCGTTTGAGTCACACATTAAGAGTGTTACTAAAACGGCCTTCTTTCATCTCCGTAATATCGCTAAAATTCGTTCCATTTTGTCCACAAGCGACGCTGAGATCATTATTCATGCGTTCGTTACATCTCGTCTCGATTACTGTAACGTATTATTTTCGGGCCTCCCTATGTCTACCATTAAAAGATTACAGTTGGTACAAAATGCGGCTGCTAGACTTTTGACAAAAACAAGAAAGTTTGATCATATTACGCCTATACTGGCTCACCTGCACTGGCTTCCTGTGCACTTAAGATGCGACTTTAAGGTTTTACTACTTACGTACAAAATACTACACGGTCAAGCTCCTGCCTATCTTGCCGATTGTATTGTACCATATGTCCCGACAAGAAATCTGCGTTCAAAGAACTCCGGCTTATTAGTTATTCCCAGAGCCCGAAAAAAGTCTGCGGGCTATAGAGCGTTTTCTATTCGGGCTCCAATACTATGGAAGGCCCTCCCGGTGAAAGTTAGAGATGCTACCTCAGTAGAAGCATTTAAGTCCCATCTTAAAACTCATTTGTATACTCTAGCCTTTAAATAGACCCCCTTTTTAGACTAGTTGATCTGCCGTTTCTTTTCTTTTCTTTTCTCCTCTGCTTCCCTCTCCCTTATGGAGGGGGAGTTGCACAGGTCCGGTGGCCACGGATGAAGTGCTGGTTGTCCAGAGTCGGGACCCGGGGTGGACCGCTAGCCTGTGCATCGGTTGGGGACATCTCTACGCTGCTGACCCGTCTCCGCTCGGGATGGTTCCTGCTGGCCCCACTATGGACTGGACTTTCGCTGATGTGTTGGATCCACTGTGGACTGGACTTTCACAATATTATGTCAGACCCACTCGACATCCATTGCTTTCTGTCTCCCCTAGAGGGGGGGGGGGGTTACCCACCTATGCGGTCCTCTCCAAGGTTTCTCATATTCATTCACATTGACGTCCCACTGGGGTGAGTTTTCCTTGCCCGTATGTGGGCTCTGTACCGAGGATGTCGTTGTGGCTTGTACAGCCCTTTGAGACACTTGTGATTTAGGGCTATATAAATAAACATTGATTGATTGATATTCTAACTAAGATAGTCTAATATTCCTATCAAGTAGTTGTATACCTGTTCCCTCTAAACATTCCAATAAAATGTAACCCTACCTACAAGTCATACTTTTTCATTGCTGTCTGTAAAACGAAATATTGTTTATCGCAACATCGTGAGTTGCTGAGTCGCTACGATTGCATTATTGTGCCTTCGCAGCCCATCCTAGCTTTGCAGGATACTCTGTTCCGCCTCTGTGATGGCTCTAACACTTCCTCCAAAGAGAGAATTCAGAACAGCGACAGTTGAATAAAGTGAGGGGGCTCTAGCACATGGCGATGTTGTATTTAATCAGTCGGTTTATAAGCAAATACTAGAGAAAAGCCTCATTCACCTCTACAGTGTAGCAGACTAGAAGCCTGCAAGCTTGATTGGGGCTCCAAAAAACAAGAAGAAGCAGAAGCTATTGTGTCAACAAGGCGAGCATGTACTACGGTACGTGTCTGCTCCTCCAGTGGAGGGTTCTCAACACTCTTGTGCATTTTATGGCTTGTAGAGAGATCTTTTTTTTTTTCTTCTTACCCCCCCCCCCACCACCACCACCACCAACACCACCAACACCACCTCATCTCGCCCTGTGGGTGCACAGCGGTAATTCAGCGCTAAGTCAGCTCACCTTCATATGGAGGTCGACTCCCTCAGCTGGTATTGATCTTCACCCCCAACCCAACGCTAGCTTTTATACGAAGGAAATGTTCCCCCAAAAAGCTGACGGGCTGTACAGGAAACATACTGTGCCTTGGAAGGAGATGTGAAAATAAACAGTACAACACCTTGACTACAATGTTCAACTGTGGAACGAATCAATCACTCTGAATAGTTGAAACTCAAAATAATAAAATGTGTTTAACGACGATAGATAATAAATCTTCTTTCACAAAGCTTAACTCTTATAGAAGTGTAAAAAAAAGGTAAACCATTTTTAGAGGTGTAGATTATTTTTGTGATTGTTGTAGCCCATGGGTGTCAAACTCTGGCCCGCCATGTAATTGTAATTTCACTTGGCCCTTGAGGAGATATGAAATTAACACTAAAGCTGGCCCGCCGATCCTCCCGGGAGTCTTCTGTTTATGTTGTGTTACGGTGCGGATGTTCTCCCGAAATGTGTTTGTCATTCTTGTTTGGTGTGGATTCACAGTGTGGCGTATATTTCTAACAGTGTTAAAGTTTTTTATACTGGCACCCTCAGTGTAACCTGTATCGCTGTTGATGAAGTATGCGTTGCATTCGCTCGCGTGTGCGTACAGAAGCCGCACATATCTTGTGACTGGGTCTGAATGATGTTAGAATGGATGAAAAGCGGACATGACGATAGCTCGCAGAGTACGTTAAAGGTTAATTTGTTTAACCTTTGCCCGCGGCTTTGTTCAGTTTTAAATTTTGGCCCACTCTGTATTTGAGTTTGACACCCTTGTTGTAGCCTAAAATGCCTGATTCTTTAAAAGGTTGCAGGAAACGTTTCATTAACATTACAATTCGCTTGGGATTTTATGCATTTTTAATCAGTGTTTGAAGGGTTTTTTGTAACCTAACCCCAAAAAACACAATATTGAAACAAATCTAACTAAATATGCCTTATCTGCATCTTAAATTAAATGTTTTTGAACATTAGTCCCGTGCTGGATTTCTTTTTTAGAGAGGCCTGCATTTCCCAAAAAGCAATCAATCAATCAATCAATCAAAGTGTATTTATACAGCCCTTAATCACAAATGTCTCAAAGGGCTGCACAAGCCACAAAGACATCCTCGGCTCAGATCCCACTTCAAGGCAAGAAAAAAACTCAACCCAATGGGATACAATGAGAAACCTTGGAGGGGTCCGCAGATGTGCAATGGACGTCGAGTGGATCTAGTTAATAGTGTGAGAGTCCAGTCCATAGTGGGGCCAGCAGGGAATCATTATGAGTGGAGACAGGAGAGGGCGGCAGAGCAGAAAAGAGACGGCAGATCAACTGGTCTAAAAGGGGGGTCTATTTAAAGGCTAGCGTAAACAAATTCGTTTTAAAAGGGGACTTAAATACTTCTACTAAGGTAGCATCTTTAATTATTACCGGGAGGGCAGTAGAAAAATACAGTAGAAAGTGCAGATTTATCTTTTTAGTCATTTCTAATTACCGGTATATAAAAAAAATTTGCTGAAGTAAAAGTACATAATGTACAAATATAAATGAAAAGACTGAGAAAACCCTCTTACCAACATGGCACACAAAAAATATGTCACATAGGCTTTATTCATCACAACAAAGTACACCTGCATTACTACAAGGAAAATACTAAAATATGACAAAAATGTTAAACAGTTAAAACAATGTATGCGGATAACGAGTAAACACTAGCAATAATCCTAAAGGACAAATGACACTTTTTATACCAGCTGTACACTGACTAATCTGAAATATGTTATGTTATTTTATTTTCATTTATTATGTGCCCCCCAACCAACTGTTACATCAGCCCGGGGCTAGGGTTACGTAGGATTAGGATTAGGTAATATACCCAAGCTTCATTTACAGTATTTTCCCTTGAATAGATGTACTGTAGTAAAAATGGTTGAAGAGTGTTCTCACATTTGTGATGTACATATGCCTATTAAAAATATTTGTATTCATTACATGTACACTACCGTTCAAAAGTTTGGGGTCACATTGAAATGTCCTTATTTTTGAAGGAAAAGCACTGTACTTTTCAATGAAGATAACTTTAAACTAGTCTTAACTTTAAAGAAATACACTCTATACATTGCTAATGTGGTAAATGTCTATTCTAGCTGCAAATGTCTGGTTTTTGGTGCAATATCTACATAGGTGTATAGAGGCCCATTTCCAGAAACTATCACTCCAGTGTTCTAATGGTACAATGTGTATGCTCATTGGCTCAGAAGGCTAATTGATGATTAGAAAACCCTTGTGCAATCATGTTCACACATCTGAAAACAGTTTAGCTCGTTACAGAAGCTACAAAACTGACCTTCCTTTGAGCAGATTGAGTTTCTGGAGCATCACATTTGTGGGGTCAATTAAACGCTCAAAATGGCCAGAAAAAGAGAACTTTCATCTGAAACTCGACAGTCTATTCTTGTTCTTAGAAATGAAGGCTATTCCACAAAATTGTTTGGGTGACCCCAAACTTTTGAACCGTAGTGTACATTTAGGCTTAGTGTATTTATTGCTACATATCATAACTAAAGTGTGATTGTCTGCTGGCATGTTTGTGTACCAATTCACAGGTGTGCATAGTTTAGAAATACTTTGTAAAACACCACTGAAGGCTGCCTTACTATAATTTTTATTATTGTTATTTTCTGCTGTGTCATCCAAAAAGGTACAGACATCCTTGTGCATGTTTTATCGCAAACCTTCGTCTATGTTCCAACGCATTGCTCAGGTTTCCCCAAAGTGGAGGCACCTGAATAACACCACTCACCAAACGGTGCATCCTAAAGAGACAATCAGAAAGCGGCTTGAAGATAAAACAAAATCTATGCAACATTATGACCAAAGCACCACTGTTACATGTTATGTAGACCACAAGAACATGTTTTGAACGTAGAAAAAAAAACTTAATAGACCTCTTTGATCAATACTTAATGGTTCTATTAAAGCTTAACTCTCATACAAGTGTAACAAGAAGTGAACCACTTAAAAAGTATAGGGTAGAACAAGTTAACTGCTGATGATAAACTAAAATCAATAAACCATGTCTTAAATGACGATTATTTCTTAATTGTTGTATCATGACGCTTAACTGTCAGACAAGTGTAAAAAAAGCAAGGTTATAAGTACAATGAAAAAAAAATACAAATTGTTTTGTGCAACTTCCAAAGTGTGTGACCCCAGGGAAGTGATAAGTAATGGTTTATCCACACGGTGAGACTTCACGGGAGGAATCAATGACACCAAAGGGAGACATTTTTTTGTTTTGTTATTTTTTTTAACAAGACAGTTGTGTGAATAATTTGTTTTGGTTCTGCTGAAGACTATCAACATGGAGACAATACAGCAATACTTAACTCTGCTGTTTTTCTTTTGTATTTTCAAAGTAAGAAATCTATAATTGCCTTTGGGAAAGAAAACAAAAGATAAAGAAGAAAAATAACATTCAAATTGCTGTTATTTTGACTCCCTTTGACCTATTTTGCACCTTTTTAAAAACTTTTTAAAGCTGCTTCCTTTTGTAAGGCTTTTTGATCATATCATATGTTGGAAAACTCCAATGTGGCCAAGTTTCTGCATCACGATATCACAGTACGTGCTGAAATGAATATTCCCCGCTATCTGACCCAGCTCTCCAGTGTAATGAGCACTCGTGCAGCCTCATACAGTACATAGTGTTACCACTACCATGCTCGACTGTCAGAAACACACACTTATTTGGAAACTCACCAGTACAGATTCAACTCTCTCAAAAATAAACTTTCATTTCTGTTCTTTTCAGTCCAGTTCTTACCATAGAACTAGCAAATACTTTACATAAAATATATCCAAATGACTTTTATGCTAATAGCATGTTGCCACTAAGAGGATGTGAAGATGCAACTCACTGTGTACCAAGTGGCTTGTGGAATATTAAAAAAAAATCAAAAAACAATTACTTTTATGGTACCTTTATTACAGAATATTTCACCTGAGAATCGCGATTTTTATTTATTGTAAATAAATTGTTTATTTTTCAAGAATTAAAAATCCATCCATCCATTTTCTTCCGCTTATCCGAGGCCGGGTTCCGGGGGCAGCAGCCTAAGCAGGGAAGCCCAGACTTCCCTCTCCCCAGCCACTTCGTCCAGCTCCTCCCGAGAGATTGCGAGGCATTCCCAGGCCAGCCGGGAGACATAGTCTTCCCAACGTGTCCTGGGTCTCCCTCGTGGCGTCCTACCGGTCGGACATGCCCTAACACCTCCCTAGGGAAGCGTTCGGGTGGCATCCTAACCAGATGCCCGAACCACCTCATCTGGCTCCTCTCGATGTGGAGGAGCAGCGGCTTTACTTTGAGCTCCCCCCGGATGGCAGAGCTTCTCACCCTATCTCTAAGGAAGAGACCCGCCACCCGACGGAGGAAACTCATTTCGGCCGCTTGTACCCGTGATCTTGTCCTCTCGGTCATAACCCAAAGCTCATGACCATAAGTGAGGATGGGAACGTAGATCGACCGGTAAATTGAGAGCTTTGCCTTCCGGCTCACCTCCTTCTTCATCACAACGGATCGATACAGCGTCCGCATTACTGAAGACGCCAAACTGTACCGCCTGTCGACCTCACGATCCACTCTTCCCTCACTCGTGAACAAGACTCCGAGGTATTTGAACTCCTCCACATTGGGCAAGATCTCTTCCCCAACTCGGAGATGGCGCTCCACACTTTGCCGGGCGAGAACCTTGGACTCGGACTTGGAGGTACTGATTCTCATCCCAGTCGCTTCACACTCTGCTGCGAACCGATCCAGTGAGAGCTTAAGATCCTGGCTAGATGAACCCATCAGGACCACATCATCTGCAAAAAGCAGAGACCTAATCCTGCATCCACCACCCCGGATCCCTTCAACGCCCTGACTGTGCCTAGAAATTCTGAACAGAATCGGTGACAAAGGGCAGCCTTGGTGGAGTCCAACCCTCACTGGAAACGGGTCCGACTTACTGCCGGCAATGCGGACCAAGCTCTGACACTGATCACGCAGGGAGCGGACCGCCACAATAAGACAATCCGATACCCCATACTCCCTGAGCACTACCCAGAGGACTTCCAGAGGAACACGGTCGAATGCCTTCTCCAAGTCCACTAAGCACATGTAGACTGGTTGGGCAAACTCCCATGCACCCTCAAGGACCCTGCTGAGAGAATAGAGCTGGTCTACCGTTCCACGACCAAAAAAAAAAAAATATTACGGACAAAAGATGTTTTCTGTAAAACTGTAAATGTATTAACACATTTTTAAAGAATCAATTCTTTGTAGGGTGTTTTTAGGCCATTTCTGAGCTTACACTCTGTGCCTATACATCATACAGCCAAGAGGAGCTTTTATTTCTTGTAACTTGTTTAAAAATGGTTCATCAGAGTTTTTATACCAAATATTATCGAAAATCGATTCTGATTAGAGTAATTACCCCAAGAATAGGAATAGCATTGTGAGTTGTTGTAAGATTTAGATACATTCCGGTGGAATGGCCCATATATACAAATATACAAGCTGTACACTGACTACTCTAAAAGGTATACAATTTGACTCACTCACTGAACTGTAAGGGTTGGTACTCAGTAGTCCTTTTTCCAGTATTCAATTTTTTGTGCCTTTCAATGAAGACGTTTCCTTGCTGTCAAAGATTCAAGGTTCCTCTGCAGACATCGCCCAAAGCTGCTGGTGTGCACCTGCTGTGTCGATACCTTGTGTTGCCATCGCTGTGTGACTCAGCCCCTTTATGACAGCTCTTAGTTTGTCTGGGTTGCCGTGGTTACGGCCCAGACGCTCGTGCCCGGGGGACACAGACCTGTCAGCAGTCTCGGAATGGTGAAAGCAGAGATGGATGATCCCCCTTCGGCCCCCCCAGCCCAAAGATCGCTCATCTCTGCTGCAACACCAGCATCTTAATCCTTTACAAGATGAAGCAGATCAGGCGGAATCGGTCCAGAAAACTTTGGTGGTCCCAAAAAGGAGGCCAGGTGTCAAGATCTCTGTTGGTTTTGTTTGGCAGAGTTCACGCACACGGCAACTGGAATGTCAGTGCAGTCTTTGAGGACAGATCTGTACTGATAGTAAAGGTGACACTAGGGGTCTCTTTGGGCAGAGCATGTCTTAAAAGGCCTTAAGCTGTGTGTGTGTGTGTGTGTGTGTGTGTGTGTGTGTGTGTGTGTGTGTGTGTGTGTGTGTGTGTGTGTGTGTGTGTGTGTGTGTGTGTGTGTGTGTGTGTGTGTGTGTGTGTGTGTGTGTGTGTGTGTGTGTGTGTTTGTGCGTGCGATCGCTCAAGCAGTTAATGAGAATCTTTAACATTTGCTGAGTCGGCGGCGTGTTGGAAGTCATTCATCACTCGACTGATTTGGCTCTCGGCAGCCGTGTTCATAGAATGGGGGAAGGGGGTGGTGGTGACGGTCCCCGCCCCAACCCCCCAAACCCCACAAATGAAAAGCTCATTGGAAGTCATTCATTATTTATTACCATTGTAACATGATTATTGGCTAATAATGGCAATACAAGGTTGTACATTTCTGCCAATTTCGACTAAAAGATGCAGGAAAATCAGCACCTGTGTGATACTTTCTAACACATACATATTACCGTCATTACCTCTGTTTATACTTGTATGACAATAATTATCGTACTGTATCTACACTTGCAACCTTGCTGTATCATTCCAAATATAAATCAGGCATTTTAAGTCCAAATGAGTCAGAGTTGCGTACAATGTGTCCTTCTGTAATGCTCCTGTGACTCGTCTCCTATTGTCCCCAGGCTTCAATACGCACTTTGAGGCCAGGCTGGCACCGACACAGCATCAGCCGGCTCAAAAACGAGGCTGCATCTCTTGTTAAAAATATCATAATACTCACCGCCGTCCATATTAAAGAACGTTACCACATTGATACTCGTCTCACAGTAGCTTTAAGTATGCTGTATAGCCTAAAAAAATGCCTATTTTTGACACTCTTGTGACCTGACACACTTATTCAACACAATTTGATGTGTAGGTACTCCCCACTAATGAGAGTTAATGAAAGATGATCGATAAAACACAACAATTTAGCGTCACGGTCTAGCCCAGGGGTGTCAAACGAACAGGTTTTATCTGGTTTGCTCAGAATTAAAATGAGCAGACATTTTAGAATGAAAAAAAAATGCTGTTCTAAATGTGTCCACTGGATGTTGCAATAGCAATTCTTTGTATCTTTGTAGATGATGCTACATATGTAAAAAAAATAAACCACATGATGTTAACCAGTTGAGGAAAATGATCAAACTACATAAATAACATCCTGCAATTTGATTTTGATTAGATTTTTTTATCTTGATAGATTGAAAATTAACACCAATGAGTTGACTGACGAAAATGATCACATAATGTATTCAGAAAGTATATATAACGACAAATAATGATAAAATGCTATTAACCGCAACATGCAAGGGTAAAACAACCCCAACAACATTATGATTTGTACATTTTCAGAATGTGCTTATTCTATTTCTAAACAATGAAAACAATCTGAAGTTGTCTTTATTTTTGAGTTATCGTGCTGTGATTTTACCAGTCCGGCCCACTTGGGAGTAGATTTTTCTCCATGTGGCCCCCGATCTAAAATGAGTTTGACACCCCTGGTCTAGCCTTTAGGCTGGATGTCAGGCGCACGGTGCAAGCACACTTCTGTCTACTTTGGCACCGAGGCCACCTCCGTCTACAGAGGCTAGTGTCAGTGGGCTGCTCCGCAGGCCGCCATGTCGCCCCAGCTAGCAGGCTAAATGCCGTCATTCTCTAAATTGCATAATTGCCTATGATGCATATGCATATGTCATTTTCATGGACACTGTACGACAGATCAAAAGTAGGACTGTCAAAATAAACACATTGTGTTTCCTCCATTATCGTGGTAGGTGACTTTCAGTGACACTATTTATTTGATCATTTATATGTATGTTAAGTGACTTTAAAGTATTTTAAAAACCTCTACACATTTTTCACACACTTTTAAAACACTTCATACACTCTAAAAACTTCAACGTGCACTCACATCTCTTATTTGTTGCTTTGTTTAATGAGAGCAGCGGTGCGTTGGTGCTGTGATCTATGGTTGCAAACAGCAGAGGTTTTTTTTTTTTTTTTTGCACTTGCATTCATGCACATACGTTAAAAGTGCAATTTCAATGAAATCAAGGTAATGGCAAGCAGAAAAATCTTTATTTTTTATCTATTTGTATCTTTATATTTTACTAAAAATGTGCATTGAGGCTATAAAGTGTTTTTCATGTGATTTACTTGATTAATCGAACAAATGTATTGATTTATTTATTTACAGACAGACAGTTTTGTATTTCATTATTGTTTCTTTTGTTAATATCAGAGTCTGTTCTGCAAAAAAGTCGCAGTTTATGGACAGGGACCCACAGTTAACATATACATCATCATATAATATACAGCATACAATATAATACAATACATTTGAAAAATGTACCCATCAAATACACTTTTACAATTTCATTTATAAATAAAAAAGGAATCTTTAATTCCACCAAATCAGTCTCAATATGCTATTAGCGGGGGTGTATATTGTAGCGTCCCGGAAGAGTTAGTGCTGCAAGGGGTTCTGGGTATTTGTTGTGTTACGGTGCGGATGTTCTCCTGAAACGTGTTTGTCATTCTTGTTTGGTGTGGGTTCACAGTGTGGCGCATATTTGTAACAGTGTTAAAGTTGTTTATACGGTCACCCTCAGTGTGACCTGTATGGCTGTTGACCCATTATGCTTTGCATTCACTTGTGTGTTTGAAAAGCCGTAGTTATTATGTGACTGGGCCGGCACGCAAAGGCAGTGCCTTTAAGGTTTTTTGGCGCTCTGTACTTCTCCCTACGTCCGTGTACACGGCGACGTTTTAAAAAGTCATATATTTTACTTTTTGAAACCGATACCGATAATTTAAATACCGATAATATCCGCTATTACATTTTAAAGCATTTATCGACCGATAATATCGGCCGATATTATCGGACATCTCTAGTATTAACATATATATTATTTTATATTATATCGTTATGCTCCATTATTTAATTGTTGCTGCTTATTGTACAATGTACTTTGTTAAAAAAATGTTAAGTGTTTATAGAGTTTTTGTGACTTTTACTTTATTGAAAAAGACTAGCAACAAACCTAGCATCTTCTTCTAGTGTTCATCTTCTTCTAGTGTTATTATATACTGTGCTCGTGCTTAGAGACTCTACAGCGAGCATGACGTCACACTTGTTTTACGCTGCTCCTGCTCCAGTTAGATTTTCTTCTCCCTAAAAGCCGCCACTGTCCTCTTAATATATATATATATATATATATATATATATATATATATATATATATATATATATATATATATATATATATATATATATATATATATATATATGTGTGTATATATATATATATATATATATATATATATATATATATATATATATATATATATATATATATATATATATATATATATATGTGTGTATATATATATATATATGTATATATATATATATATATATATATATATATATATATATATTAGGGGTGTAACGGTACACAAAAATTTCGGTTCGGTACGTACCTCGGTTTAGAGGTCACGGTTTGGTTCATTTTCGGTACAGTAAGAAAACAACAAAATATAAATGTTTTGGTTATTTATTTACCAAATTTGTAAACAATGGCTTTATCCTTTTAACATTGGGAACACTATAATAATTCTGTCCACGTTAATCAACATTAAACTGCCTCAAGTTGTTGCTCAGATTAAATAAAATGACAAAACTTTTCTTCAATCAATGTTTATTTATATAGCCCTAAATCACAAGTGTCTCAAAGGGCTGCACAAGCCACAATGACATCCTCGGTACAGAGCCCACATACGGGCAAGGAAAAACTCACCCCAGTGGGACGTCGATGTGAAGGACTATGAGAAACCTTGGAGAGGACCCCTCTAGGGGAGACCGAAAGCAATGGATGTCGAGTGGGTCTGACATAATATTGTGAAAGTCCAGTCCACAGTGGATCCAACACATCAGCGAGAGTCCAGTCCATAGTGGGGCCAGCAGGAAACCATCCCGAGCGGAGACGGGTCAGCAGCGCAGACATATAAAAAGTGCAACATTAAACAGTTTCAAGTCAACTCATCATGCTTAATTTATTACAGCATTTGGGAAGCCTGTAGTTGATTTTTATTACGTAAATGTTATATTTTTTATCAACTTGTGATAGCAGGGACCCTGCCATTCAAAGCTTTTCTGTCCGTAACACACACACACACACCGCAAAATGAGCTAACGTTACGCTAAAAGCTGATTAGCCTTCACCTTAAGCCAGGACTGCGAGTGAGCTGAGCTGCAGTTTAAAGTTTCTAGAACGTCAACAGGCTCATAGTGATGTTACTAGTAGTTGACTGGGAGGTGTTTATTTTAATTTGGGAGAGTCCGCTGCCTGATGCTTACCTGCTAAACACCTACCTGCGCCACGCTGAAGCATTGACTACATGCGCTCTGAATACGCACTGCTGATTGGCTGTTACCGCTTTGTGTGTAACCAATCAGATGGTTGTGTGGGTGGGACAATGCTGCGTGCTGAGACAGAGGCAGGAGAAGCAAAGCAGCTTGTTAAGACTTTAGCTTAGAAACTCGTTCGGTACACCCCCGTACCGAAACGGTTCAATACAAATACACGTACCGTTACACCCCTAAAATATATACTGTATATATATATATATATATATATATATATATATATATATATATATATATATATACACACTACCGTTCAAAAGTTTGGGGTCACATTGAAATGTCCTCATTTTTGAAGGAAAAGCACTGTACTTTTCAATGAAGATAACTTTAAACTAGTCTTAACTTTAAAGAAATACACTCTATACATTGCTAATGTGGTAAATGTCTATTCTAGCTGCAAATGTCTGGTTTTTGGTGCAATATCTACATAGGTGTATAGAGGCCCATTTCCAGAAACTATCACTCCAGTGTTCTAATTAGGGATGATGTTTGATAAGAAATTATCGAGTTCGAGTCTATTATCGAATCCTCTTATCGAACCGATTCCTTATCGATTCTCTTATCGAGTCCAGATAGGTTGTTGTACATGGAAAAAAACACACAATATTTGGTTTAACAAAAGCTCACTTTTATTATATTAGAAAACAATTAAATCTAATAAATAAATAAATATTGACTGTTACCCCCCTAAAAAAATAAAATAAAATAAATAAATATTGACTGTTGTTACCCAAAGTATATTAAGTGGGATTTTTCATAAAAACAAATATATACAGTAACACAAAATTAACCTGTGTCTGTGATCACTATAGGTGTATAAATAATAATATAGTGTTAAATAAAATCAGTCCCTTGGGCACAAAACTGAAAATAATACAGCTCTCCAAAAAATGCACTTCTGCTGCTATTTGACACAACTGTTTGTTATGATGCTTGACATTTTTGCACTTTATTTCTTTATTGAAAGAAAATTCTATGAAGAGAAAAGTTGTTTGCAAATGTGGATTAAATGCTAAAAAATGAAAAGTTAAAGCTAAAAAAACAAATACACTTTATTGAGTTAACATTATTTCTTTATAGGGGGGAAGATGTGATGAGCTAGGGCGGGGGTCGGCAACCCGCGGCTCTAGAGCCGCATGCGGCTCTTTAGCGCCGCCCTAGTGGCTCTTTAGCGCCGCCCTAGTGGCTCTCTGGAGCTTTTTCAAATATGTATGAAAAATGGAAAAAGATGAGGGGGAAAAAAATATTTTTGGTTTTAATATGGTTTCTGTAGGAGGACAAACATGACACATACCTCCCTAATTGTTAGAAATCACACTGTTTATGTTAAACATGCTTCACTGATTGGAGTATTTGCCGAGCGCCGTTTTGTCCTACTAATTTTGGCGGTCCTTGAACTCACCGTCGTTTGTTTACATGTATAACCTTCTCCGACTTTCTAGGACGTGTTTTATGCCACTTCTTTTTCGGTCTCATTTTGTCCACCAAACTTTTAATGTTGTGCGTGAAGGCACAAAGGTGAGTTTTGTTGATGTTATTGACTTGTGTGGAGTGCTATATCAGGCATATTTGGTCACTGCATGACTGCAAGCTAACCGATGCTAACATGCTATTTAGGCTAGCTATATGTACATATTGCATCATTATGCCTCATTTGTAGGTATATATGAGCTCATTTAGTTTCCTTTAAGTCCTCTTAATTCAATTTATATCTCAAGACACACTATCTGTATGTAATATGGCTTTTAATTTTTTGCGGCTCCAGACAGATTTGTTTTTTGTATTTTTGGTCCAATATGGCTCTTTCAACATTTTGGGTTGCCGACCCCTGAGCTAGGGAATATAACAACTACACTACCCAACATGCAACGGGAGTGACGAGCATGCGCGGTAGCCCCGAAAAGTGTTGTTGCATGTCGTCACGTAAGAATGAGGTTATGAGCACGCTGTGAAAGTAAACGTCAAGAACTCAGCCAACACGCCTCGTCTGCATTAGTTATAATTAGACAGACAACACATATACAGTGTGATTTTGTTTTGTTTAAAAGGAAAGAAAAACAAAAGTTAAAAAGGGAGATATATGTTGTATATATATGTATGTGCCGCGGTTGCTTTAAGAACGTTGCGACAGCTGCCGTAAAGGAGGTGCGTTGCTAGCCTGGTTGCTATGTTTCCGGTTGGTCGTAAAAGTGTTCGTCATGTGTTTGTACCCTGCTCAAATCTCTCAGTAAAGTTATTCATTGGATTATACCTTTTGTTTTTAACTTTATTACACATTGGAGCGCTTTTTCCCGTCCATTTTTTTCCTGCTTTCGCTATCTGCGCCTAATGACTGAGCTACGTGACGCCATTTCTTGTGATGTCACGCGGAGCATTTCTGGTCGGGACGGGATTCGTTCCGAGGGATTAGAATAAAGAACCAACTATTTTCTTTACTATAATGGTCTCGATAACGGGTACCGGTTCTCAAAAAGGGATTCGAGTCCGAGGACTCGGTTCTTTTCTTATCGAACAACCGGGAAAACCGGTTTCGAGTATCATCCCTAGTTCTAATGGTACAATGTGTTTGCTCTTTGGCTCAGAAGGCTAATTGATGATTAGAAAACCCTTGTGCAATCATGTTCACACATTTGAAAACAGTTTAGCTCGTTACAGAAGCTACAAAACTGACCTTCCTTTGAGCAGATTGAGTTTCTGGAGCATCACATTTGTGGGGTCAATTAAACGCTCAAAATGGCCAGAAAAAGAGAACTTTCATCTGAAACTCGACAGTCTATTCTTGTTCTTAGAAATGAAGGCTATTCCACAAAATTGTTTGGGTGACCCCAAACTTTTGAACGGTAGTGTATATATATATACATATATATATATAATGATATAATATAATAGATCTTAACAGCTGGGCATTTTGTAGATCACTGTCTGGGATATATTAAAGAATGTGCACATCGCAGAAATGCTGCCTCCACTGCAGAAGATCCCGTGTGTTGATGACATCATCACAACACCCTGTTTTGGCAGCGCTGTTCCGGTGGTCAAAATCTTTTTTTGGCGGTCAAATTTTCGATGTGCCTGTAACTGCTTTTAGATGGGTGGGGCTGCTTATTGTGAAGAGCGATACATGCTTTCATGTTTTAGCCTCTAAAACGGGGCTTTTCACCTACATAATGAAGAGGGCCGTAGTTTCAAGAGCTCAGGGGCCGGACATCAAAATGTGGATGTTTTGCCTCCGCAGGTTGTATTTCTTATAAATACTGTGTTTACTTAATTGCGAAGTAAACACATCGGCTTTCACACTACACTGTAAATAAATTCATCCTTCTGCCCTCGCTACTCGTTTCCAGTGTGTGCAAGACAGATAGTTAACAGCACGAAGAAACGAAGGCTCTAGAAGTTTTGTTGAGTATTGATGTTCTTTCTTTTGCATTCTTTTCCTTCCTCTTTTATTTCTTTACACTTCTTACTTCATTCAGGTTTGTAAGACTGAAAATACAAACATAAAAGTATACAGTCCATTGTATATTTTACATGAATAAAATAGATTTAGTGTTAATCCATTCACACAAATAAACTACATTACACATATAAAAATTACACAACATTCAAACACTAAACATTGCACACAGTGCATGTGACATCAAAATTTAACCTAAGGTGTAGCGTTGTCGCCCTCTAATGGTCAAATTTAGTGCTACATGTATTAAACGTGGTTGATCGGCAGACAAATACCACAACCACGAATACAAAACATATCACGAAGTCAACGATTTCAATACAAAACAAACTAAATATCTTTATTCACAAATGATATCTACTTACAAATGTTTGACCAAGTTTTGTGATGAAGCTTACCGTTACATGCTTGGATTTCTACCATTATTGCTGCTTGTCTGGATCAATGTGTCCGTCGCTTAAAAGGTCCACCAGAAAACAATGACTCAAGCACTTGCTCGGGGCAGAACTTTCCTACTTTGTTGTTTACTCGTTAATAGTCTGCTTTTTGCAATTTATTTAGATTTTTTTCCCAGGGTTGAATGAGTAGTCTTTTTCTACTCACCCCACTGCTGCTTCACTGTGACACATGACTCGCTGTTGCCCCCTGTGGAGAGGTGGGAGTACTGCATACATGAACAACCCTAGTTTTAATTGTTTCATCAAGCCTATTTGGGCGATGTTCGGCGGGCCAAATGAAAAGCATTGGCGGGCTGTTAATTAGTCCAATATCACCAGAAAAAGTTGCTAGATTTTTCACGCAATCTACTAGAGCTTTCAAATTCAACAAGTTTACGCATGTGATTAATCACAAAAAATTAGCGCAATAATAATGTATAAACACAGCTTTATTTTGACCCCACATGCGCCTTTACCCTAACAGTGGATGGTTATTTGAAAGGCTGCATGAGTTGTTATACAGTGGGTGATCAGGTCAATGTATACGGCAGTGCAATGTTGAGTGAGGAGACTCTGACTGCTGTGCTCGCTTGTAAATTGCCTTTCAAAATTAACCCTGACTGAAATTTGGATAAAATTGGCAGCAAATTTTAAGCAAACAAGTGACATAAACATTTTAAAACATTTTTGTTAATAAAATTGCATTTGTGTTTAAATATTGGGGTCTTTTTTAAGTTAATTTAAACTATGTTCGCGAGTAATAGCCTGTGATTATTTTCGGATTAATCCACATTTAAAAGTGTAATTAATATTTTTTATTTTTTTTAAATAATCGTTTGACAGCACTAGTTTGGTTTTTTTTTTTAAATTATTTTAACAAAGTCACTAAGTTAGCCACACAGATCCATTTTGCTTTGTCTTCTTAGCCCCTGTTTACACTAAGCCGGATAAGGTTATCCAGGGTAAATCACACCTAACCTTATCCGTGTCCACACATAACAATGCCACCATTTAAGACCCCCTCCCCCCTCCGTCCGCCGGCGCAACACGACCTAGTACGCATGCGCGGAAAATGCGCCTCCAGTGTTGCTTTGTGTGCAAGTTCCTAAATGTAACTTATCTGAACAATATCCAGTGTTGTGGTATTTCAATTAACTGGAATCCAGTGTGCTGTGGGGCCCTATTGTAGTGAATCACACCTGAGCCATCATAAATTAATTTATTAAACAATGTGATAAAGAACATTTTACATCAATCAAACTAGGGATCTAGATATCTGGTCAGGACACTCCTCACTCTTTTGTCTTCACCTTCATTGTCCATTCCTTTTTGGTGACTTTATATACTCTGGACCTAGACGCTGTGTCCATGACATACATGGCGGACAATAACTGATACAGTCTGCTTTGCCAGTCCAAATTCATTCGCCGTTTTCCGTAGTTAGTTTTCCCTCGACGACCAGGTAATACAAAGCACACGCTACCTTTTTTATCACATCCATGGCAGCTCACATTCTCGTTATCTCTTCTTCTACAAATGAATGAAGTTTTTCGTGCATAAAAAAGTTCTCTTGCCGTCTGAGAAGTGTTGTATCCGAAATAGCTGCAATCGCTTTCTCTTAAGGTATTCATGTGTGATTTCCACAAGCGTCTGTACATATAGAAGAAGGAGAAACACGGGCATGTCTGGATGACTCGCCTTCATATTTCCAGTGGTTAGCTCCGAGTTACGAAACCGCTTTATTATGAAGCTGGCAGTGGCGCGTTCTTTCTGACGTCACTTCCTGTGTGGGCGAGGTCTTTCTGGCGTCACTTCCTCGCCGAACTCACTTTGTAAACGATCAATGAGTCCATACAAAGTTAGGTGACGGAGATTCAAGAAATACATGGCGCATTTAGCAGTGTAAAAATTTGTCAGAGGAGGGGGACCTTAAATGCTGGCTGAAACGGGGCTTAGGCTAAATAATTATTTGTTTAAGGGGTTAAACGACTCAGTGTAGACATGGCCTTACTCTCTGGCAGACCAGGTAGGTATGAGTAAAAAGCAGAGTTACGATGCCATCTACTGTACAGAGTTGGAACGACAAGCTACATTAAGACATTGTACAAGAGCGAACATCCATCCATCCATCCATTTTCTACCGCTTATTCCTTTTGGGGTTACGGGGGGTGCTGGAGCGAACAATTAGCAGCACATTTATTTGTTGCTGTCCATGTATTCATGAAAACACAAATGTTGATTTACTTAGCAGTGTGTCGGCTTCATGATTGTTGAAAGGCACAATTAGTCTCTCTGCTCTCGTAACAAGTTAGAATGCCTGTGGCGATCAGAATTAGCTTTTTTAAAAGTTCACACTTGTCAACACTCTCTCTCTCTCTCAAAGTGACAGAAACACTTTTGCACGTGTCACATTCCCTCGGAATGTGGAATCTGGGTTGCTTTTATGCCATTTAGGTTCCCCTCCCACACCGGCAAAAAAAATTACATTAAAACTTTTTTTTTTTCATCCTGCGTGTCCTCGGGGGGACTCTTCTGTAAATAAAAAGCAGGCTGCTTCACTGACACGTAGATGGTGAATAAAAAAGGTTTTGTGTAGAAAAGAGTCTTATTGCTTCCGTTTTCTAAGGAAATACTGTGGGAAAAAAGTTGCATTATCTCCAGGATGCCACAAACGGACACTTCCTGAAGTCCTGCATTCTGTTTTCATCCCGCATTTGCCGTCAAAGTTGCGTCCCGCTATAAAAGCCCAAGCATCTATGACACGGCGGAGATTGCTCTGTCGAAAACGCAATCAGCCAGAGGCGGCCCGGCACGCTGATGAATTACCGCAGTTTAGGAGGAGACAATGACTTGTCAGCCGCGCTCTGATTGGCTCCGGTGTAGGAGACTCAGCCGCTTCCTCTAAACATTCGGGAAAAAAAGTCAGCTGCTGATCAGAAAAAGAGCAAAATATTTGTGTGCTTGTGTTGTCCGCTACATGAAGGGTGCATTTAAGGATTAAAACAAATCCATACATGTTTTAATAACTGCCTGAGGCTAAGAACTTTGGTGCTGCAGCAGCGCCTCACTGTGGTGTGGAGGCTAATGACATGCTAATGACATGCTAAACACCACATTTTGCCAAGAAGAAATTACTTAAAGTGAACAGTTATTTACACAAAGGCAAGAAGCGCCATCCATCTATTCTTTTTTACCATTTGGGCTGGAGTCTACCCCAGCTGCACTCAGGCGTAAGGCCAGGTACACCCTGGACAAGTCGCCACCTCATCACAAGGCCAACACAGATAGACAGACAACATTCACACTCACATTCACAGACTAGGGCCAATTTAGTGTTGCCAATCAACCTATCCCCAGGTGCATGTCATCTTCTCATTTACAGTCGGGCCTGAAGTGTGAAGCTAACGTCCTCACACATGAAAACATACACGTCGACTGAAAGAAAATAAAGTCAAGAAATTGAGTGTTGTTGGGAAATATGAACATGTCGAATGCAGCTTGCCAACCCTCCCGATTTTCCCGGGAGACTCCCGAATTTCAGTGCCCCTCCCGAAAATCTCCCGGGGCAACCATTCTCCCGAATTTCTCCCGATTTCCACCCGGACAACAATATTGGGGGGCGTGCCTTAAAGGCACTGCCTTTAGCGTCCTCTCTCATCTGAAAAGGAGACTATTATATATGTCTCCGTTATCCATAGGTTTATCTATAACCCATAAAGTAGGCAGGCACGTAGCTATTTCTCAGCGTGTGTTTATTCCAGCCGGCACGTTAATACACTGACACACAACATCCGGATTCCCATCAGGCATTGCTTCAAAACTACAGCAAGTAGTAATGTCCAAAAACATAACAGAGACAAAGCAGAGGAACGAAGAAGAGACATGGCGACGACAAGTAAGAAGAAGAAGTACGCTTGCAAGTTCCAAAATGATAAAAAAAAATAATTTCAGTTCATCCAGGACAGCTCGAAAGGGAAGGGGTATGCTGCCTGCAAATTTTGTAGATCAGACTTCTCCATTGAACACAGTGGCAGAACGGATATACTCATGAACGGATTATATATATATATATATATATATATATATATATATATATATATATATATATATATATATATATATATATATATATATATATATATATATGTATATATATATATGTATATATATATGTATGTATATATGTGTACAGTGTTTCCCATAAACTGCCAAGATACCTGTGGCGGTGGGGGCGTGGCTATGGGCGTGGTCACCATGACATCATCGAGTAATTTGCATAATTTACTACAATGATATGATTTTCTCTAAAAAGGCTCAAAAAATGTACACTTACTAATTAATAATAACAGTTTTGTTTTAAACGTCCATCCATCCATCCATCCATCCATCCATCCATCCATCCATCCATCCATCCATTTTACAATATAATTACAACACTTTATGTACATGTTTATATACAGATTTAAACAATAAGTTATTCACTGAAATATATTTACTAATTGTGGTTCTTACAAAAAATATATCTTATAAAAATATAAAAGCTAAAATGTCTCTTAAAGCTCTGCCCCTTTAATTAGTGCATACTAAATAATTTAACTTTAGCCTACTACTACAACCATATTATTTACCAGCAACATAAAGTGAAACAGAGGCAGAGGTGTCCTGCCACAGTCAGTAACAAATAAACAGAAAACAGTAGTGGTGGTAGATAGACACAGAGCTTCATCAAACATCTGATCCACTGAACAAAGAGCTCCAGAAATCTTGATCCTACACTTCTCTATTGTAAAGTAAATTTGAACAGCTGATAGGGGCATCTACATCAACTATATGATTTGCCTGAGAAGCTGGACAGGACAAAAAAAAAAAAAAAAAATCTTTTTGTGTCGGCCTTAATTCTTTCGTGGCGGACCGCCACAAATAAATGAATGTGTGGGAAACACTGGTGTATGTATATATGTGTGTGTATATATATATATATATATATATATATATATATATATATATATATATATATATATATATATATATATATATATATATATATATATATATATATATATATATATATATATATATATAAAAGAAATACTTGAAAATATATATATAAAATACGGAGGTCTCAAGGTTGGCAAGTATGCCCGCGACCCCAAACGGACAAGCGATAGAAAATGGATGGACAGATGAATGGCACGCTTTCTTGATTCACAATTTTTTTTTCAAAGGCAGCCCGGTTAGGCAGCAAATTTTAATTATGATGAATATGCATATACTGGTAAGTTTACTTCTGAGCTAATGTCACCTGCTATTCACCTGACTATTGTTTCCTAATCCGTGGTTCAGTTTCCTTGCTAATGTGATTTCATTTATATTTAAACTGTTTCCCAGCTTCATTTAAAAGAATGAGAAGAGCAAACATTGGACAAGCCAAACATGCTCATACACACTTTTGTGGTAATTTGGCTAATGGAGAACTTAATTGGCGCTATCCACTCATCTTCATTTTCTTACTGATTCACAGTTCCATCCCCAGCCGTGTTTCTTTACACAGAGGAAAAGAAAAATGCCAACAAATCTTTACTGGGAACTTGTGAAAAATACTTTTACTTCATTTTTTTTTGGTGTACAGTATATTCCGGACTATAGAGCGCACCAGGATATAAGCCACACCCACTAAATATTGGAAGAAAAAATATGTTTTCATATATTAGCCGCACCAGACTATAAGCCGCAGGTATATACACTGTGAAATGAGTTATTTACACAAATATTTTGTAAATGTTTTACATACCTTAAAGGCCTACTCAAATGAGATTTTCTCATTTAAACGGGGATAGCAGATCCATTCTATGTGTCATACTTGATCATTTCACGATATTGCCATATTTTTGCTGAAAGGATTTAGTAGAGAACATCGACGATAAAGTTTGCAACTTTTGGTCGCTGATAAAAAAGCCTTGCCTGTACCGGAAGTAGCGTGACGTCACAGGTTGTGGAGCTCCTCACATCTGCACATTGTTTACAATGATGGCCACAAGCAGCGAGGGCGATTCGGACTGAGAAAGCGACGATTTCCCCATTAATTTGAGCGAGGATGAAAGATTCGTGGATGAGGAAAGTGAGAGTGAAGGACTAGAGGGCAGTGGAAGCGATTCATATAGGGAAGATGCTGTGAGAGGCGGGTGGAACCTGATATTCAGCTGGGAATGACTAAAACAGTAAATAAACACAAGACATATATATACTCTATTAGCCACAACACAACCAGGCTTATATTTAACATGCCACAAATTAATCCCGCATAACAAACACCTCCCCCCACCCGTCCATATAACCCACCAATACAACTCAAACACCAGCACAACACACTCAATCCCACATCCCAAAGTACTGTTCACCTCCCCAAAGTTCATACAGCACATATATTTTTCCAGAGTTACGTACGTGACATGCACATAGTGGCACGCACGTGCGGGCAAGCGATCAAATGTTTGGAAGCCGCAGCTGCGTACTCATGGTAGTGCGTATCCAACTCAAAGTCCTCCTGGTAAGAGTCTCTGTTGTCCCATCTCCACAAGCATGCATATCCAACTCAAAGTCCTCCTGGTAAGAGTCTACGTTGTCCCAGTTCTCCACAGGCCAATGGTAAAGCTTGACTGTCATTGTTCGGAAATGTAAACAATGAAACACCGGCTACGACGTAGCCGCTACGTGTTTGTGTTGCTGCAGCCGGCCGCTAATACACCGCTTCCCACCTACAGCTTTCTTCTTTGCTATCTCCATTGTTCATTAAACAAATTGTAAAAGATTCACCAACGCAGATGTCCAGAATACTGTGGAATTTTGCGATGAAAAAAGACTAATTGATAGCTGGCCACAATGGTGTCCCAAAATGTCCGCTACAATCCGTGACGTCATGCGCAAACGTCATCATACCGAGATGATTTCAGCAGGATATTTTTTATCGGGGAATTTAAAATTGCACTTTACTAATCTAACCCGGCCGTATTGGCATGTGTTGCAATGTTAAGATTTCATCATTGATATATAAACTATCAGACTGCGTGGTCGGTAGTAGTGGGTTTCAGTAGGCCTTTAATTGTTTCCAAGCGGTATCTGTAAAACGGCTGATCAAACAAAACAGAAGTCATCGTCATGGAACCACTAGCTGCGGAAGCTAGCTCTCAAATCTGCTAAACAGACTTAATAACTCCGCATTAACTTCTTGGTAAACTTACTGAGGAATTTGCAAAACTGTAACAATACAAAAATATTGCTATTGTAAGGTAATATTACTAACACAGACACTCGTAAACGTGTTAGCATTTTAGTTAATGTTAACAACGCTAGCTTCATTAAAATACAATAACACGAACACATATGCATTAACAAACACTCCTACCGACATCAAACATGGGATGGTTTAGTAAGTATTAACAGTTTTAGTTGTTCTGTAAAACTGACAAACGTTGCTGGTAGTGATGAATGAAGAATCATTAGGAGTAGAACCCTAGGGACAGTTAGAAGACTGAACGGTACTCCGTTTGGGAAAAAAAAAGCACTGCCGGTAAATGGAAGGACACTGCATCACGTGCAGTGAGCAACCTCGTCCACAAGATGGTGCCATAATACAAACAATAAATAGTGTTTTTGCTTGTTTTTTTTTATAAAATAATTTTTGTTAGGTCGCCATGGAAGAAAAATCCATAAATTAGCCGCTTCGTCTTATAATCTAACATTGGTTCTACTGCCTTTATAAAGAGGTTCTTTCTTGTTCCTTTGAACAACGATGGCCAGTTGTGGCAGGCAAACAGACTTAAAAGCAGCAATAGTCAATGTAAAAATAGAGATATCTTTAGAAATAGGTCTCGGGCTGTTTCACCATGTTAAAAACAGACAAGTAGCGTACTGGGATGATGGGTGTCATCGCAGGGTCACCAGTCAGCTTCATAACAAGAAGGCCAGGTGGCGTAAAAGAAGCAACATGGCCGCCATGTGACCTCTCCTTTTCCCTGCAGTTCGGATGAGCAGACTCGCATATTACGCTAAAGTGCTGACTTGTGGTGTGCACCCGTGGAAATACACAAAGAGGCGTATACCTCCCTCATGTTCATGAAATAGTAATGGTGGTCATGTTGCGCTCGTCGCCACTGGAGGGTTGGGGGGGTGGGGTCATGCAGAGGGCAAGGCTGCAGTGGTGATCAGTGGGCAAATAACGCAATGCCAAAAAAAAAAAAAATCCTCCTGAAATAAACGCTCACCTCGCTTTAACCCTGTGTTGGCTGTGATGTCACCTCACGGTCACTGAGCTCGGGAAGGAAGTCTGGCATAAACGTTTTAGCGCATACGCCTTCAGGCACGGTTCGGGGCACTAGTGCACCGAGGTCGGCACTTTTACCAGGAAAATCCTTGTGTTTGTACGGCGTCCTTGCACGCTTTTAATATGTTTTTCTTCCAAGTTTGTAGTGGAAGGCATCATGATGCGAGGGCGGATTATTTCTGCACAGTGAGGGGGCGGCTGGAGACCTTGCCCTTTAAGCAACATAACCACCAAACATACTGGAGTCTGCTTATATGTGCTTTGTGGATGCACTTTAAAGACCCAACCAACAATTAATCAAAAATTGTATATCTTAAGGCCCCTTTCACATAACGTATTTTCCGCACTATAAGGCCTTCAATGAATGGCATATTTCAAAACTTTGTTCATATATAAGGTGCACCGGATTATAAGGCGCACCTATGCATCCATTAGATGGAGCTGCGCTAAAGAGAATGTCAACAAAACAGTCAGATAGGTCAGTCAAACTTTATTAATAGATTACAGAGTAGCGTTCTGACAACTCTGTTCACTCGCAAAATGAATAAACAGCTGTTATATTATTTTCCCCGCGGTAAAGTCAGTGACGTGGTGTTGTGTTTATCTTTTAACAACAGCAAGGTATAACATGTAGTGCAACATTTATATCACATAGTGGAGGGGAACTTTTCCCTGATTCAATAAACACGTAAAAAACAGTGACACTGTTACGGTAAATCAAATGTTAGTGCAATCACAATATAGTAACACTCGAAATAGTGCAGAGCAATAACAATATATCAATAACTCAACGTTGCTCAAACGTTAATGTCACACAACACAACACACAAAATAAACATGTAAAGCTCATTTTATGAAGTTATTCCTCATCCTAGAATCCCTCAAATTCTTCTTCTTCAGTGTCCGAATTAAACAGTTGGGCGGATACAACACATTTTAAAATACCAAAAAGGAGTGGGACAGGCATACTTGCCAACCTTGAGACCTACGAATTCTGGAGATGGGGCAGGGGGTGGGGGGGGGGGGGGTGTATATATTTTCAAGTATTTCTTATATATATAATCCGTTCATGAATGAGTATATTCGTTCGGCCACCGTGTTCAATGGAGTAGACTGAACTACAAAATTTGCAGGCAGCATACCCCTTCCCCTTCGAGCTGTCCTGGGTGAACTGAAATGATTTTTTCCAATCATTTTGGAACTTGCAAGCGTACTTCTTCTTCTTACTTGTCATCGCCATGTCTCTTCTTCGTTCTTCTGCTTCGTCTCTGTTATTTTTTTGGACACTATTACTTGCCGTAGTTTTGAAGCAATGCATGATGGGAATCCGGATGTTGTGTGTCAGTGTATTAACGTGCCGGCTGGAATAAACACACGCTGAGAAATAGCTCCGTGCCTGCCTACTTTATGGGTTATAGATAAACCTATGGATAACGGACACATATATAATAGCCTCCTTTTCAGATGAGAGAGGACGCTAAAGGCAGTGCCTTTAAGGCACGCCCCCCAATATTGTTGTCCGGGTGGAAATCGGGAGAAATTCGGGAGAATGGTTGCCCCGGGAGATTTTCGGGAGGGGCACTGAAATTCAGGAGTCTCCCGGGAAAATCGGGAGGGTTGGCAAGTATGGGGACAGGACACAAACGTCAGCAACACTAGCCTAGCTATGCCTCAATGCTAACGAATAATAATACACATATGTTGAAGCACTGTACGTCTGACTACGGTAGCCGTAATGCTTCACGTTCTTTCATAGTTTACCAAAGTCGTACTAAAACATTTTGACACATTTTTGAGCGCCGTGTATGATGTTCTATATTCTCAATGAAACATCAAAGTTTGGGTGTTGTTTGCTTACCTGCTAGCGTCATTTATTGAACAGGCGTCAACCTGCAATCCACACGTATCTCTTATTTGTGACTGCCATCTACTGATCACACTTATCATTACACCATGTACCAAATAAAATTGTTTCGAGGTTGGTAAGAACAACCACAATTAATAAATGCTGTAAATCTTTGGGGACCAAAAGATTCGATTCGATTCTTGGGGGTAAAAATTTGATTCAGAATCGATTCTCGATTCAAAACCAATACTTTTTAATAACATTGGGTGCCAGTTCGATGATTAACTACATCCCTCCATAAAAAAGATAAACAGCTGTGAATAAATGATTAATTAAAAAGAAAAATGGTTTTATTTAATAAAATTCTACCCAAGAATTTGATAAAATCAAATACAAATAAGGCAACAAAAGAGGAATCCCACACTTCTTGTTTGTAAAATAAATCTGTACAGCAGATATGGGCATCTACAAAACCCAAAACCAGTGAAGTTGGCACGTTGTGTAAATCGTAAATAAAAACCGAATAAAATGATTTGCAAATTATTTTCAAGTTATATTCAATTGAATAGACTGCAAAGACAAGATATTTAATGTTGGAACTGAGAAACTTCATTTTTTTCTGCAAATAATTATTAACTTACAATTTAATGGCAGCAACACATTGCAAAAAAGTTAGCACATGGGGCATTTTTACCACTGTGTTACATGGCCTTTCCTTTTAACAACACTCAGTTAACGTTTGGGAACTGAGGAGACCAATTTTTGAAGCTATTTAGGTGGAATTCTTTCCCATTCTTGCTTGATGTACAGCTTAAGTTGTTCAACAGCACGGTGTCTCCGTTGTTTTATTTCACGCTTCATAATGCTCCACACATTTTCAATGGGAGACAGGTCTGGACTACAGGCATGCCAGTCTAGTACCCGCACTCTTTTACTACAAAGCCACGCTGTTGTAACACGTGCAGAATGTCGCTTGGCATTGTCTTGCTGAAATAAGCAGTGGCGTCCATGAAAAAGACGTTGCTTGGATGGCAACATATGTTGCTCCAAAACCTGTATGTATCTTTCAGCATTAATGGTGCCTTCACAGATGTGTAAGTTATCCATGCCTTGGGCACTAATACACCCCAATACCTTCACAGATGCTGGCTTTTCAACTTTGCGCCTATAACAATGTGGGTGGTTCTTTTCCTCTTTGGTCCGGAGGACACGACGTCCACAGTCTCCAAAAACAATTTGAAATGTTGACTCGTCAGAACACAGAACACTTTTCCACTTTGCGTCAGTCCATCTTAGATGAGCTCGGGCCCAGCGAAGCTGGCGGCGTTTCTGGGTGTTGTTGATAAATGGCTTTCGCTTTGCATTGTAGAGTTTGAACTTGCACTTACAGATGTAGCGACGAACTGTAGTTACTGACAGTGGTTTTCTGAAGTGTTCCTGAGCCCATGTGGTGATATCATTTACACACTGATGTCGCTTTTTGATGCAGTACCGCCTGAGGGATCGAAGATCACAGGCATTCAATGTTGGTTTTGGGCCTTGCCACTTACGTGCAGTGATTTCTCCAGATTCTCTGAACCTTTTGAGGATATTACGGACCCTAGATGGTAAAATTCCTAAATTCCTTGCAATAGCTTGTTGAGAAATGTTGTTCTTAAACTGTTCGACAATTTGCTCACGCATTTTTCACAAAGTGGTGACCCTCGCCCCATCCTTGTTTGTGAATGACTGAGTATTTCATGGAAGTTGCTTTTATACCCAATCATGGCACCCACCTGGTCCCAATTAGCCTGTTCACCTGCGGGATGTTCCAAATAAGTGTTTGATGAGCATTCCTCAACTTTCTCAGTCTTTTTGCCACTTTTTTGCCACTTCTTCTTTTTGCCAGCTTTTTTGAAACATGTTGCAGGCATCAAATTCCAAATGAGCTAATATTTGCAAAAAAATAACAAAAGTTTACCAGTTTGAATGTTAAGTATCTGGTCTTTGCAGTCTATTCAATTGAATAAAGGTTGAAAAGGATTTGCAAATCATTGTATTCTGTTTTTATTCACAATTTACACAACGTGCCAACTTCACTGGCTTTGGGTATCAACAGTATGACAAAATTGTTTGCTCGAGGGGCTGGACAGGACAGATTAAAACAAATATAAAAAAATATATATTTTTATATATATACAGTGGGGCAAAAAAATATTTAGTCAGCCACGCATTGATTGTCAATGGGTGGCTGACTAAATACTTTTTTGCCCCACTGTATATATATATATATATATATATATATATATATATATATATATATATATATATATATATATATATATATATATATATATATATATATATTTTTTTTTTTAAATGTTTTTTTTTTTTTTTTTTTTAATCTATTTTTGATTTTCTTTCATCAATTAAGAGTTGTTACAAATAAGAATCACGATTCATTCGAAAATCGATTTTTTTATTTGACACCCCTATAATACATACTTTAAGCGCACCGGGTTATGAGGCGCACTGTCGATTATTGAAAAAAATGAACACATTTCAAGTGCGCCTTCTCGTTGGAAAAATATGTTATTTTATGAGCGTTTTACATAAATGCACTGTAACACTGCACTTGTCCATAATACTGTAATATATGCAATGTATCACATACAACAAAGGAGCGGGTCAGGAGGCCGTGAATATTTGCAATACTAGCAGGGCTGTGCCTCAATGCTAGCAACCTGGGTTTGTGTCTCCAACAAGTGTTAATGTGTACTTAATAACTCTGCACTTTTCTAACATAATAAATGTCATGTATCACCTTCAGCAACGTGACATAAAGGATCGGGACAGAATGATGTGAACATTAGCAACACTCGCATAGCTATATCTCAATGTTCATGAGCTGTGTTTGTGTGTCTCCACGAAGACCTATTGTGTGTTCACATCGTAGAGACCTGTACCCTTTATGCATGCTAAATATTAGCAATACTAGCCTAGCTATGCCTCAATGGTAGCAAGCTAGGTTTGTGTGTCCAATAAGCGCTACTGTGTACTAAAATTTGTTATTTTACATACACACAGTAACTCTGCACTTTTCTAACGGAATAAATGCCTTTGATCACATTCAACAGCGTAACATTAAGAAGTGGGACAAGATGACATGAACATTAGCAACACGAGCATAACTATACCTCAATGCTAACAAGCTGTGTTAATGTGTCTCCAATGAGTGCTATTGTACGTTTGTGCTTTTTACATTTACACTGTAACTCTGGACCTGTTCAACATACTGTAATATATGTCATATCACATAAAACAACAAAACCGGTGATCTCTTGCTGGCCCCACTATGGACTGGACTCTCACAATATTATGTCAGATCCACTATGGACTGGACTCTCACACTATTATGTTATATCCACTATAGACTGGACTCTCACACTATTATGTTAGATCCACTATAGACTGGACTCTCACACTATTATGTTAGATCCACTATAGACTGGACTCTCACAATATTATGTTAGATCCACTATGGACTGGACTCTCACACTATTATGTTAGATCCACTATGGACTGGACTCTCACACTATTATGTTAGATCCACTATGTACTGGACTCTTACACTATTATGTTAGATCCACTATGGACTGGACTCTCACAATATTATGTTAGATCCACTATGGACTGGACTCTCACACTATTATGTTATATCCACTATAGACTGGACTCTCACACTATTATGTTAGATCCACTATGGACTGGACTCTCACACTATTATGTTAGATCCACTATGGACTGGACTCTCACACTATTATGTTAGATCCACTATGGACTGAACTCTCACTCTATTATGTTAGATCTACTATGGACTGGACTCTCACACTATTATGTTAGATCCACTATGGACTGGACTCTCACACTATTATGTTAGATCCACTATGGACTGGACTCTCACACTATTATGTTAGATCCACTATGAACTGGACTCTCACACTATTATGTTAAAAAGTTAAAGTACCAATGATTGTCACACACACACTAGGTGTGGCAAAATTATTCTCTGCATTTGACCCATCACCCTTGATCACCCCCTGGGAGGTGAGAGGAGCAGTGGGCCACGCCTGGGAATCATTTTTGTTGATTTACCCCCCAATTCCAACCCTTGATGCTGAGTGCCAAGCAGGGGGGTAATGGGTCCCAATTTTATAGTCTTTGGTATGACTCGGCCGGGGTTTGAACTCTCAACCTACCGTTTTCAGGGCTGACATTTTAACCACTAAATCCACTATGGACTGGACTCTCACAATATTATGCTAGATCCACTCGACGTCCATTGCACCGGTCCCCACATCTGCGGTCCCCTCTAAGGTTTCTCATTGTCATCCCATTGGGTTGAGTTTTTTTCTTGCCCTGATGCCCTTGTGCAGCCCTTTGAGACACTCGTGATTTAGGGCTGTATAAGTAAACTTTGATTGATTGATGATTGATTAAAGAGTGGAACCGTAGGACGTAAATGTTAACATTTAGCATTGCCATGTAAGCTGCATGCTAACATACGCTTACATTTTGGCAGCAATGTCATGCTAACTTAGCCTGTTTGTTGAATAAAAACATGACCAAACTTAAAGGGGAACTGCACTTTTAAAAAACATGTGTTTGTCGTTCACAATCATTATGAAAGACATGACAACGAATGTATTTTTTTAAAATGCATTCTCAATATTAAATAAATGTGATCAAAAGTCTGCTTACAATGGAGCAGATTGGAACCGCTCTATTCTGCCTATAAAGCCCTTAAAAACATCCAAACACCTCCATTAAGGTTTCATATACATGCTGTAAGTATATATGTAATGTAGTAACAGACACATTAAAGGCCTACTGAAACCCACTACTACCGACCACGCAGTCTGATAGTTTATATATCAATGATGAAATCTTAACATTGCAACACATGCCAATACGGCCGGGTTAACTTATAAAGTGCAATTTTAAAATTCCCGCCACACTTCCGGTTGAAAAACGCCTTTAGATATGATTTATGCGCGTGACGTCACAAAAGCAACGGAAGTGGTTGGACCCCATCGGACCCGATAGAAAAGCCTCTTGTTTTCTTTGACAAAATTCCACAGTATTCTGGACATCTGTGTTGGTGAATCTTTTGCAATTTGTTTAATGAACAATGGAGGCTGCAAAGAAGAACGTTGTAGGTGGGATCAATCGGTGTCTTAGCGGCTAAGTACAATACTTACAGCAACACAACAAGGACTACTTAATACGCCTAGTCCTTCGTCGCGCCGTTGATCGCTGGAATGCAGGTGAGCACGGCTGTTGATGGGAAGATGAGGGCAGGCTGGCGTAGGTGGAGCACTAATGTTTTATCATAGTTCTGTGAGGTCCGGTTGCTAAGTTGCTAAATTAGCTTTAG
Organism: Entelurus aequoreus; assembly: GCF_033978785.1. Taxonomy (NCBI): domain Eukaryota; kingdom Metazoa; phylum Chordata; class Actinopteri; order Syngnathiformes; family Syngnathidae; genus Entelurus; species Entelurus aequoreus. The sequence continues at coordinate 43,800,611 of NC_084734.1, read as the reverse complement.
CGTCGTTAGCAACAGCATTTTTAAGCCTTACAAGGCTGAGAATTTTTAACCGTGTAGTTACATGTACATGGTTTAATAGTATTTCTGCTCTTCTGTCTATCCTTCCAGTCAGGGGTTTATTTATTTTGTTTCTATCTTCATTTGAGAACGATGCTATCACGTTAGCTCAGTAGCTAAGTGTGTCACCGATGTATTGTCTTGGAGATAAAAGTCACTTTAAATGTCCATTTCGCGTGCTCGACTCTCATTTTCAAGAGGATATAGTATCCGAGGTGGTTTAAAATACAAATCCGTGATCCACAATAGAAAAAGGAGAGAGTACATAGTTCTGTGAGGTCCGGTTGCTAAGTTGCTAAATTAGCCTTAGCGTCGTTAGCAACAGCATAGTTAATCCTTACCAGGCTGAGAATATTTAACCGTGTAGTTACATGTACATGGTTTAATAGTATTTTTGATCTTCTGTCTATCCATCCAGTCAGGGTTTTTTTTAATTTAGTTTCTATCTGCATTTGAGACTGCTATGCTATCACGTTGGCTATGTAGCTAGGTTAGCTTCTATTTTTTTTAGCTTCGAAAAGCTGAATATTATTAATCGTGTATTTACATGTTCATGGTTTAATAGTATTTTTGATCTTCTGTCTATCCATCCAGTCAGGGTTTTTTTTTATTTAGTTTCTATCTGCATTTGAGACTGATGCTATCACGTTGGCTACGTTGCTAGGTTAGCTTCTATTTTTTTTAGCTTCGCGAAGCTGAATATTATTAATCGTGTATTTACATGTTCATGGTTTAATAGTATTTTTGATCTTCTGTCTATCCATCCAGTCAGGTTTTTTTTAATTTAGTTTCTATCTGCATTTGATACTGCTATGCTATCACGTTGGCTACGTTGCTAGGTTAGCTTCTATTTTTTTTAGCTTCGCAAAGCTGAATATTATTAATCGTGTATTTACATGTTCAGTCACTGTGAATGTCCATTTCGCGTTCTCGACTCTCATTTTCAAGAGGATATAGTATCTGAGGTGGTTTAAAATACAAATCTGTGATCTACAATAGAAAAAGGAAAGAGTGTGGAATCCAATGAGCCAGCTTGTACCTAAGTTACGGTCAGAGCGAAAAAAGATACGTCCATCACTGCCTCTCAAGTCCTTCACTGTAACGTTCCTCATCTACGAATCTTTCATCCTCGCTCAAATTAATGGGGTAATCGTCACTTTCTCGGTCCGAATCTCTCTCGCTCCATTGTAAAGAATGGGGAATTGTGAGGAATACTAGCTCCTGTGACGTCACGCTACTTCCGGTACAGGCAAGGTTTTTTTTTATCAGCGAGCAAAAGTTGCGAACTTTATCGTCGATTTTCTCTACTAAATCCTTTCAGCAAAAATATGGCAATATCGCGAAATGATCAAGTATGACACATAGAATGGATCTGCTATTCCCGTTTAAATAAAAACAATTCATTTCAGTAGGCCTTTAATGATACCATTTCATTTTAACCGTACGCGGCGTATTCATTTCAAAATTGCATCACCTTTGTTTTTTTTCAACTACATCATTACTTGTCACTGCAGACTTTATGAGAGCCAACAAACATAATAAGACATCACTTACTGTACAAGGTCTGCTTTCATTAAGATGCCAATTAATAGAATCTTGTTTAGATGAAGACTTATTCAAAATCCTAGTGAAGAAAAGGGGGGGTTTAACAAAGTGTCTTTTCATGTTGTTCTCGTCATTACCGGGTCTAAATTGGCTGTCAAAGTGTACCAACTTGTCAGAATACGTCCTCATCCTGCTACTATCCAGGTGAGATGCATGATTTATGATCTAGAATAAACTTTCACGAGCAAAGGAAGCGAGGAAGCAGCTCACCACTCGATGTATTAATTGGCACACACGGTAGTGATCACGGCGCTGCTATAAATAGTTTGTAATAATGATGTCTCTAATACTTGGTTAATATTTAAGTCATGAAATGTAAATGAAGTATTGTTGCCACTTTTTGGATGTTTTTTATTGGGTTTTATGGTTTTAAAGGACTTCCCATTGACTTTTTATTTTTTTTTATTTTATTCATCCATCCATCCATCCATTTTCTACTGCTTATTCCCTTATATTTATTTACGAGTTAGATTGTGTTAAAAAAAAAACATCCATCGTCATGTTTTTCATAATGATTGTGAAGGATAGGCAACATTCCAAAAAAAGTGCAGTTCCTCTTTGAGAACTTTGTTCCTGGGCACAGCTTTATGCACAGATGCAACAAAAAAATTTGTACAAACAAGTGAAGAAGATGATTTTCCTC